>NC_060210.1:142397500-142697500 GCF_021130785.1 Homalodisca vitripennis
GGTGCAAAAAAAGACTAAACCATACATTCATCAATAACAAAGAATACACTGGAAGAGGGTTTTGGAAAATGAGTAAGATAATGACTATCTTTTAATATTCAATAACTTACTACATGCTTTACTTATAAATCCTTTATTCCAAAAACTTTCAATCAATATTGATTTTGCACTTAAATAGTTTACTTTGAGATAATTTTATGAAGCACAGAATATTTTATACAGCAATGAAATAAGTACCATAATGTTAATATTGAAATTAAAATCTAAAGATTAAGATTTTTTAAACCAAGTTGTTGCGCAATTTTTAAATACCACTAATATTATAAATGAGAAAATTTGAACGTTTGGATATTTGGATGTTTGTATGTTTAGATGTTTGGAGGTTTGTCCTCGAATCACGCTGAAACTGCTATACGGATTGAAATTTGGAATAGGTATAGCTTTTGGTCTGAATTAACATTTAGAGCGCTTTTTACTACCCATAACACATTCTTTCCACCAAATAAAGTCGAATTCAAATTGAAAAATTAGTTTGTTTATATTCGAATGTTATGATAAGAACGAAACGTAATAACGTTTCATAATTCAAATTAAGCTGGCACTAAACAGCTGTTGACAGCTATAATTCGACAAACTTTCTGAAACATCTTATCATATATTGCTTTTTATAAGGTCTTCGGTTCTAGAAATTGCGTGCGAAGCCGCGGGCAACAGCTAGTTAAGTAATATTTATTTTTTACTATTTTTTTTATTTTAGTTTATTATTTACTTACAGTACATTAGCTAATGTAAAAGTTGTTATAAATATAGGAGAAACGCCGTTGGCAGGTACAGTAATTTCTTTTGCTTTATAAAAACAGTTGTATTGTTACGTAATAAGGTGATATTATGTAGATTAAAGTATTAAGAAAAGCGGCCTAAGAAATGCACGAATGCTTCAGTAATCAGCTGTTTTGAACTAAACGGAAATAATCACATGATATTAATATTGAAACTTAGGATGCTCTTAAGGCAGAGTCCTTAGATGTTTTTCAAATGTACAAAAGGCACATGTGGAATATAACGCAACTATATTGACACGGAATATGCAAATACAGTAGTTGTTGCAGTTACCTAAACTCTACAATAATACAATACAATCTTTTTATTAATATATGTGCAATGAAAGAGGCCGTGCCTCTCACCAGACGGAGGAATGACAAAGTCGCACAGGGCCGCGTGGACTAGGAGATTATAAGGACAAAGAGTGCTGTTAAGTATATCAGGGTGAAAATTGATACCAAGCTTACGTTGTGGGCCAGAAGGTGTTTTAATGGAAGCTTGTCACACTCACCCGCAGAATACGGTACGGTTGATACCAATCTCACGTTCTGGGCTAGTAGGGGTTTGAAGGAAGCGAGTCACACTCACCCGCGGAATAAGGTACGGTTGATACCAAGCTTACGTTGTGGGCCAGAAGGTGTTTTAATGGAAGCTTGTCACACTCACCCGCAGAATACGGTACGGTTGATACCAATCTCACGTTCTGGGCTAGTAGGGGTTTGAAGGAAGCGAGTCACACTCACCCGCGGAATAAGGTACGGTTGATACCAAGCTTACGTTGTGGGCCAGAAGGTGTTTTAATGGAAGCTTGTCACACTCACCCGCAGAATAAGGTACGGTTGATACCAATCTCACGTTCTGGGCTAGTAGGGGTTTAAAGGAAGCGAGTCACACTCACCCGCGGAATACGGTACGGTTGATACCAAGCTCACGTTCTGAGCTAGTAGGGGTTTAATGGAAGCGAGCCACACTTACCCGAGAAATACGGTACGGTTGAAAACAAGCTCAAGTTCTGAGCCATTAGGCGATTTAATGGAAATGAATCACACTCACCTGTGGAATACCTCGCGCTTGATACCAAGCTTACGTTCTGGGCTAGTAAGGGTTTGAAGGGAGTCTTACTCACCCGCGGAATACGTTGAAATGACGGTGCATTAACATCGCCCCCTATCGTCACGAAACTTAACTGGTCCACAAAATAAATATTTCCCCGTAAACTGCAGAGGAAAAGCAACTTAAGCATCTATTACAAAAAAGGTTCGCTGCAACGATGACCACAACTAGAGTTTGCTCTATTGAGAGGGATTACATTTCGTTTATTACATAGTAAATTTAAAAATATTAACAATTAAATAAAATATTATAACGATCATTCCTAATCACGTCACTCTTTTGTATAGAAACACATCTGTTAAAATATTACACTAAAATATTCCTATAATTTTTATCGCGCCTACATAAAACTTTCTTCTACTTCCTGTAACAACGTATCCAATTGTGGTAAAAAGTCAACCACTATCCATTAAATCTGTGCCTTATATCCAGTTGAAATTGTCTGGTATTCACTGCTATAACTAACAGAACTAAGAAAAACTATAAAGCCAGTTTTAACGAGAGGAAGTTTGTAACTTTTAACAGCCACCATTCTGTATCTCTATCACTCTTCAGTGGGTTTAAATTGGATTTTCAGTATTGTGTCCACCTAATTTGATATCTTGTATAACCTATATTCTCATGAAAGATTTTCTGCTGACCTTATGAAGAGAAATAAGGGTTTTGCTGTAAAAAGTAGGTATGTCATTTTTGTATAGAGTTTACTTAATTTTATGTAATAGTTAAAAGTAGTATAACCTCGTCTGCCTGTTTCTTGATTTATTCTAATATGTTGTAATAAATTTATTAGTAATAAAACACTAGTACGCAATCACATTTAAATATGCTAATGATTGAAATCCGCATATTTCATCTTGTGGTGTAAATAGATTAATTAAATGAACGAATCTCTCTTATTTATCGTAACCTCTTCATTAACGTTCATTACTCAGTATAGGTCTCTTCAGATTTCTTTCTACGTTTTAAATATTTACAATTATATTTTATATAAGAGATACAATTTTATGAACTAGACTACTTTGGTTTGTATTAGTCTTCTCTGCCTAAAATAATCAATAAGCTTTGTTGAGTTGCACTAGCTGTGGAATAAGGTGATCCTCCTCATTGGCCGAATCAAACAAAATTAACATAAGCTGAGGTCACGTGACATAGCCTGGACTCGTACACTGCCCGGCCAGGTCACTGGCACGACTCTTCCAAAATGAACAGACGTGTCATTATTTCGCTCGAAGCAGTGTGTGGTGGCAGGTGTTCAAGATATGACCCGCGGACAAGGGTTTATCTCTCGCACTCATCTGGGCTTTATCTTTCTCTAACCTGGGAGCGATTGGTCTCACAAGGTGTGGGGTATGTCGAAGACCTCCTTGGCTCCCATTAGATTTGGTATAACCACTTAGATTTATCTTGGAGTTTCTTTTGGTCCAGGAGAGATGAATTCCTTCCACGTGTACTCCTCCTGATGCATTGACGTGTTCGTGGTGTCGTCAACTGCCCATCCTCCAATGGACACCGTGTCCTACCCATGCAGTCAGCTGGGCCTTGCAGCGCGTGCGAGAAGAGAAAATCCCATACCAAGGAGTGGCATCAATCCTGTTTATGTTTATTTATCCTTTGCCGATCTGTTAATTTTGAATACTTTTAACTACCACATACTTCATTAGCCTTCGAGCCTTCTTCTGTTCAATTCAATTTATTCTCAATCACATAAATGTTCACTATGAGTATATGTGAATTATAATTTGTATATGCGAAAGATATTTTTTTGATCGTAATGAATGTGCAAAATACTTTTTGAAAGTTGTACTGTAGTATACTTTGTTTATTTAAGAAGAAAAAGGATTCTAACCCGTAATAAAGTTTTACTTTTCATTACATTTAAAGTATAAGTAAAGCTAACATTCTTATCCTTACTAAATTATTTACAAATTAGCCTAGAAATAATACTAAAATAAAAATAATAAAACTAAAATTTGTTTTTAATTTGAAGCTGCAAAGATCTACCTTAAATGTACGATTTTCAAGAAATAATGAAAACATTGCTCTCTTTAGAAATTACAATAATTTAAAACCTTTCATGATTGTAAAGACTTCATTTATTTTGGAATTATACTCCTTAATTTGTTTTTATTAAAATTGTATCAATAGTTGAAAGAGGCTGTAACAGAAAAACACCCAAACCAATGATTCACCTTACTATCGTTTGGAACTCAACTGAATATGAAGCGAGCTAATTTAATAAAAAAGCCTCTCGAGAAACAGGAAATAACGTAAGAACAACAAGTCCCAACAAGTGAGCCCTTGACAAACAATCCTGGTCAAACAAGGAGAAACTCCTTTACTCTGTCCGCCGGGGTCTACCAAACGGGGTTGTTGGTTTACAACTGTGTTACAATTGTTACTGGAGTTTCCTCTATGTAGATAACTAAGTGTTATACTATTTTAACCAGGTCTTTTCTTGTACTATAGAGCTATAGAAATTCTTATGTAATATTACAATAAATACATACATATCAGATGCAACTATTGATTAAATCTGTAGAAAATGCTTTTATTTTTCTATAAAAATGGAAAGCTCGGTTCCTTGTTTAGTCTTACACGGTTTATTTTTTATGGAAAATACATCTGTGCAAGAACCTGAATATACTAAATAAGAGCGAGCGTAGATATAATGGGAGAAGGTCATTACTAATAAAATATGCTCAGGTTACGTTACGATTTGTCGACACGTTCTATAACCAAGCCTCAAAGTTCAACTTCATGCAGAGGGCTCCAGACCCTCTAAGAACAAATTTATAAATTTCAATAGAAGCATACTCGTATTCAAATACATTAAAATATTTATATTTGGGTTTATTTTAGTTATATAATGTAAAAAAATCTAAATTTTGGACTAACATACTAACAGAATTGATTAGCAAGCAGAATTTGTAAATAGGATATAAAAAAATGTTAAGATATTAGTACTTGAATGTTTACACACTAAACAAATACAACGTACAAAATCGCCTGATAATAAAATAGGTATAAGCTGTATGCTATATTAAAATTATTTAAGTATACTAAAAATATTAGATTGTAAATCTTTATTCTCAACAAAACTGGGAAGTCGAGACAATGGTGATACCAGTGTTTATAAATAAATTGCCACTATAATTTCAATTGAGATACATTATATCGAGAGTTTCTAAAATTAAGTTACTTTGAAAAACGAATACAAATACACCTTCATAGAATTAGGTCAATTAAGCCTAGTGAATGATGGTTCAAAAACCACCCTATGAGAAAAAAATACAAGGAAAGTTTAATTTTCTCACGTTCTCTATAAAAGATTATTTTCTCTGAACCTTTCATAAGCGCCTATGCTTTGAGGAGGATTCAGTTTTCCCGGAATTTCCTTCGACAGAAACCTTTAATTACTGGGCTTAATACTGTGAATTGTTCCATACCATGATGCAATCTCAGTAAGAATGATAAATTTCACTAAGAAAACTATTGAAATATAGAAGCAAATGTGAATATTATAACTGAAGTGCAACATAAAGTAAACACCATCTTTGCTATAAAATATCTCTGATGATTTGAATTTATACAACTAGACAGGAAATGAACACTAATTAAAAATTGCAATATAAAATTACAAATCTAAAATAGATAATGTGGAAGACATTTTGTGACCAGCACATAAGCAACAGTCTTTTGGAGGTACACAGCTTTCGCATTATATTCCCATCGTCTTAACATAAAAAGGTAATAACAATACAAGAAACATAAACTTATTCACTGAGGTGGGAGTGTAGTACAACATTCACAACTACTTTATGAGATATAAGTAATTATTGAATTACTTGCAAAGTATTTCTGCGATCTTCTGAGACGGGAGAAAATGTCGTTTGTTTCTTTGTTATGTATTAGCATGATAATATAACTTTAGTTAAAATGACTGGGAGTGCCGATTGCCGAGATGTTTTAGACGTTGGACTTAGAATCTGAGTTAGAGATAGCGCAGGTTCGAATCCTATCTGTGACCCTTGCACATTTTATCAGTACCATCGACCTTGTACTGTATCGACTCTCCCCCTTATTCTGTTTGATAAGATCCTCGCACAGGCCAGTGGCCCATGAGGGCGGATAGAATAAGACTTAGAAGGGGATCGGCTTCTCCTTTTATTAAAAAAAAATAATAATAAAATAACCATACGGATAATGTTTTTAATAGCTTTGTTGGCCTAGAAACCATTAGGTAGTACTAATTATATATTATTACTAATTATGGATAACAAATTATATAAAAAATATAAGTTATTTTCTGTCATTTTATGGTAAATATTTAAACTTTTAAAGAAAGCACAATACTTAATACTATATTCACTTATAAAATGTAGTACTCATAAATTTAAAAAAGGCAGCTTGCTTCTCGCTCATGCATTCATAGAACTGATTCTTTTATTGTGTTCCTAAGCAGCAAAATTATACAACTGTAGAAAAAACAACTGTCAAAAATAACCCTGATACCTGTACTATAACTCACTTCACACTTGAGAAAGTTAGGAATTATATAAAAAATCTCAATGCATAAATACAAAACATAGTGACATCTCTCATTTTTTTATTTTTTTCGCTCTGTAAAATGAGTCGATCTGTACAAAAGCTCGAGTGAGTTTAGGAAAGTTCGAAACCAACCACGAAAGGATTCTCCGATGCACAGCCTTGTTACGTCTCTAAAACAATAATATCTCCAAAACATCAGTCCCTATTTCAGGAACAAATAGCATACTAAATATAGTTCTAAAATAATGATGGAGCATCATAATCATATAAAATCATTATAAAAGATTACGTGTTTAAAAAATTAAGATATTCCTATTATAAGACTTTATTTTCAGTGAGGTTATGAAACTCCACTTCCGTGTTCAGAACTGATAATTTATTAACCAGGTTCATATCATTGAACTTTAACTCAATTACGCTGCTACTACTCCTTCTCATTAAAAATGAAGGATTCGTATTACGAGTAATGGTAACTATCAATTTTCAGTAAGTTTCAGGGGATATGATTGTTTTAATCTAATTTTACAGCAGAATTTCATGGTAATTCTTTTGTTTTATCGGTAGAGATCAGTAAAGAAGTTGGATGTCAGAGTTGAAGATATATCTACGTTTCTCTGGATTGTTTAAATAATGTGATGAGAATGTAATTAAACCCTAATACCCTTGGTTCGTAATCTATACTTCTAAATCTAGATTTGTCATTCATCATAAAAGAATACCATTATCAATTTAAAGTATATAGATAACAGACCCCAATAAACCATGAAATTCATGCCACATCAAACCTTTTACTTACTTATAAATTCAACCCTTCATTCCTATGAAAGAAAGATTATATAACCCAACTTGATCAAACAAGTAGACCTTAACAGCAGTTACACCCCAAAATCTCTCTCTATATAAAAGGCAAAACCGTCACTCACTTATTCATTCATCACTTCAACTTAATGATCTTCGAGAAAGTCGAAATTTGGCACATGTTAAATACAAAAACTATAACATTTTCACGAGGATCAAAAATCCAAAGATGTTAAAGTGGAAAAGTAACCCCTGAAAAAATTACCATTATTTTGTTTCTTAACTTCTCGACTCGAGGTCATAGAAAGATCAATTTAATCTCGTAGGTACCATAGACTCCATACACTTATTTTATAAAGTACAGTCTACAGCGTAATATTTTGAACACGTTTAATAATTTCGCCAACTACTTTTTTTGTCATTGGCAAGTTTTAAATCCGAGTTAGTTTATTTTTAATTTGATAATTTATGGTTCTTCAATAACTAGAAATACTTGATACTAACAAATAAATATTTACTTTAAATTACTAACGAGACTGTGGGAGATTCTGGAATAATCTCGAACTGTTTTTCTTTCATCAAAGCGTATTTTTACAAGCGCGTTTTAGTCCGGAAAAGAAAAACGCAATCCGGCGATGCGCATTGTTTTAGAATGTTACTTTTCAGTTATCGACGGACCATTCCTCAGATTTCTCTATAGATTTGTTCAAATATTTCTTTAAGAAATAGGCTAAAACAAAATCATCTGCAAATGTGCTCTTTATATTTGTGTTTCTTTATACAACTTTCATTCATATAAAATTAATTTTAATTCATTAATTTTTGCAATGACAGTGTTTTATAGTTAGGAAAGATTTATTAATCAGCACTTAGAGCCTGTAATTAATAGTTTCCCACTGCACCCAAATATGATTGACCATACAATTCGTTTTGTCAGATGTTATTAAAGAGTAAGTAAGCGATATATAAACATTTATTACTATACAGAAGGATTGTATCATTATGAAAACGTGAATAATTAGCGTGGTTAATAAATGGTTCCAGTCATAGTGTGTATAGGTTAAATAGGTCATATGGATTACAGTGTTATAGTAGGTTGATCCAATTAACTGTTGCTTGCCTTGTACTTACAAACGTTTCTTCCGGCAACAGGAGTGAGAAGTAATAGAATAAAAGGAGCTTACCTTTCCTTCTCTTACACATTGTGTACAATGCTTATATAATATTGCATATATAGTACGAGGAAGTTATATTTGCTACTACACGATATTTAAGGAAGTTATAATTTTTATTCATTTATTGAAAAATTAAGTAATACACATGCCAGATACTTTTTGATACTCTTCTCAAACTAAATAAATTTTACTAAAAGAATTCTTTGGGAATAATTTTTATATTTAGCCATGAATTAAAAATTGAGGATTATAAAAGAGCACTATGAGTTACACTTATTATTTGAAAGTGACCAACGTAATAAATGTAAAATATCTTAATATTTAATATGCAAAAAGTTATGTGCTATTCATGCAACAAGAAGATATATTTTAATGTATTAACAAATAAAACAATTTTTAGTAGCGTAAAAATTACACCTTATTATGTGTCCTATATAAAAAAATATCCATATCGTTGTTCCCTGTCTTTGATTTTGATTTTGTCATGAGTATTATATTAAAGATTAGGAGAGTTACTGTTGCTTATTTTAAGAAAATTAAAAAATGTAATAGCCGAAATTATTAATCCCATTTTTTATCTAAAAGTTGGATTTAATTCATTGTTTTAAATTAAATTGTAGCTTTACAGAACACACGTATCACAGGACAGCACGTGTTTTCAGTTTGTATTAAGAGTAACTTTATAATTTATTAAAATTAACATTTATCACTATTAAGATTTAACACATAACTTATTCGTTTTATAAAAATAGCCATTCTGTGAATTCTCTTACACTTCATTTATTGAAATTTTCATTTATGTTGTTTCCTATATTTCTCTTAGAGAGATGACATGTGATAGTTGTGCTTTAATCTGTTCTTATTCGTATAATTAATTTCAAAGAGCTTTTGCAGTTTACTGCAGGATCTATTAAAATGTATCATTAAGACTATGGAGATATAAAAACGTTGATTCTAACATCAATTGGCATAATAAATTAAATACTGTACATCAAGGTTGGTGGACGCTATGCTACAAGTAACACATATCCACATATGTATTACCATATTACTATATGTAAGGCCACATATGAAGTAACAAGCTTTACTGAAGCTGCATGCAAAATTTCAAATGTATAGCTCATGTTATTCTAAAGAAGTTGTGAAGTCGTGCAGACAATCCTACGGTAAATATTAATGTTTATAGTTCCTATGGAGATAGAGGAGATATTATTCTAGCATACTGTGATAGGCCTCAGTGGTGGTTAGCTAGCTCAAGTGGATGGACACTATCATCGTCCTCATAGACCTGTATCTTTTCTGTATAGAATATATCTATATGACTGATGTTTTACCAAACAATCCAACAATGTAACATATTTATATGTGTAACTATTTTACATGTTAAATGTTAAACTACTACATTCAGTTTTTTAATACATTTATTAAGTGTCCTGGATAAAATACAGGCTGACAGATTGTTGGCTAAAGAGAGAAAAATCAAACAAATGTCTTTATATTTTGATTTTCTCGTGATTAACGATAAGACGTGAGTAGAAGTTTCATTAATGTTGAGCTAAATCCCATGGAGTTACACGGATCATTATTTTCTATAAAGATATAAAGCTTCATGCAAATGTCTATAGGTGAATTTGTTCTTGAGATATAATGCTGATATACTGAAAACTGAAATGAAAATTTCTAACCACTCGATAGATGAGCGGAATTAGAGAGATGGCACAAATGTGTTGCTTTGGATTTTTTTCAAAATACTTCTATTAACATCCATTGATACATTCAGATGAACTTTGTACATTTTATTTTATGGATCTATAAAATATATTGCAACAAATATGTAGAAAAAATTTATTCTATGATTATTTTGTAAATTTATTCAGTTAAACAAATATTTTATTTTAATAAACAAAACACTACTTTTAGTTACCGGACCTTTTATTGAAAACTTCTTATACGTGATTTAAAAGTAAATATATATAGCCAGGTACACTAAGTGTTACATCCAGGCATACTAAGCACTATGTATTTGCACTACCGATATGTGCATTTCGCTGTAATTTACTGATTCCTAGTATAATACGTATATATTATAAGTTCAGTACACATCTACTAAAATCATAAGACACGATTGAAACCTGTTGGCATAGAGCCCACAAAAGGTAATAAAAAATCATTAGTACTAACTAAAATAAAAACAATCGGAATGTGAGTTTTACACCTATAGATTATTTTTTATATTTTAAGATTCAACTAATAAAACCTGATTTACAACATTAAATTTTCCAACAGACTTGTATGTACAAAAATTAATTTAGAATACATCATCAATACATACATATTCAGGGTGTAAAATAAGTTCTGATACATCTGGATATATTCCAAATGGATTGAGATCGATGTAAGACCTTAATCATAACTATTAATATACTATTCCTAACTTTTAGAAGGATATATTTCTCCCTTTTTCATAGGGGTTTAGAATGTGGTAGCCTTAAATTTTCAATTTCCAACCCCTATCTAGTGACATATCATATTAAAGGTCTATTCAATAGAAACACAGGTCTATATAAAGTTAGTAACACAAAAATTCGAGAATAGCTAGACCGAATATTTTGTCTAATTATAGGTTTGAAATATTTTTAGAAGTATATGTACGGATTAAAAAATAAGAAATATTGGAAAAGTTTCTGAAAATTTTCAATAATTCTGGGAAAATTTTTAATATTTTAGACAAGTAATGCATAGTTAACTGACACTAAACGGCTGTTAACACTTTCATCTAAAGTTCATCAAAGTGGCAGAATTCACATTTTTGAAAATATTTATAAATTTTACAGTTCTTGATCGGTAGTCTTATGTTGATTGCAAAGACAAAGTTGTAATATTTAATTAAATTGTACCAATGACGAAAAAACTATCTAATTCATTCATTTATTCATTCATTTATCTAATTCGCTTATAGCTACTGTCCCGAGTGCCGTTGAACAGCTGGTCGGTAAACTAGTCAAGGTCCAACCAGCTGACCTCGAAAAATCAGTCCAACCAGGCAGAAAAATCATACTTGACGGAGTGACTCCCCCACCGACTGACAAGAGTGGCCGAGGTGGGAAAAATAAGACACAAAAATAAATTGTCCAAACTGAGCCCCGGCTCAACCTTCCCCACTAAAAGGGGTGCAACCCCAAACAAAACCTCTCCCCCACTGAAAGAAGAACCAACAAGCTCTGGCACAGGATACGGGAAGTCGAGAAACCCTAACAGGAAACGAAGTCCTGAGCAGGAGGCAGACAAAACACGATCCTCCTGAAAATTTTGAGAGGCGCCTCTCTTGAAGAAAGAAGAAAAGAGAAAGAAAGTAAAACGACACTACAGAGAAAACCAGGGGTGATCAGTCCCCGGACACCCCCGCAGCCGCACCAGTATCCCAGAGCATGACCAGAGGTATCACCACGGAAGGCTTTCAGATGAGAAACGTGGGCCTTCCGCCACAACCCTCCCCGATACGGGATCAACCAACTCAGCAGTAACTGGGGAGAGAAAACGAAGAATCCGGTGAGGACCCAGTCCACCGATAGCAAAGTTTGGCTGCCCGTTTATCCATGGCCGAACTGACCGGATGGGCCTTACAAAAGACACGATCCCCCACCTGGAAGGGGTTAGCAATACGCCCCTTATTGAATTTTCTCCTCACCCTTTCCCTAGACTGTAGGAGCTTAATCCTGACTGCTTCCCAAGTGTCACTCACATTGGGAGTACCAGGTACTGGTAGAAGACTATATAGACTCCAGAGATTAGACAAGGGATCAGAAGGAGGACGACTAAACATGACCTGAAAAGGCGTGGAATCATGACTCTCGTGAAGAGCAGAATTGAAGGCTAACTGAAGCCAGCTCAGGTTTTCATCCCAGGTAGTTTGTTTCTCAGCGTGATAAGCTATGAGGGCGGCTCTGAGATTGCGGTTGAACCGCTCAACATGAGAAGGCAGGGGGTAGTAAGGAGATGTCGTAACATGTTTGATTCCATGCCCAAAACAGAAGCGATGAAACTCCCTCGACACGAATTTGTGTGCCGTTGTCTGAGACAAAGGAGGCTGGCACACCAAAAATTTTGTAGAAGGTGGGACTTGAGTGCGTTGACGGTGAGCGACGCCGTGGCACTCCTAAGAGGAATCAACCAGCAAAACTTAGAGAAAGCATCCACAGCTACAAGCAGGGAGGTGTTTCCCTGACTTGCTACGGGAAAGGGTCCCACATAGTCAATGAACACTTTTTCAAGAGGCCGCTCCGCCACCTCGGAGGAAAGAAGTCCTAATTTGGTATTTTGTGCTGGTTTACTGACCGAGCAAAGATGACAAGCTCGTACTCTACCATCAATGTCTCTGTCCATACTCTTCCAGATGAACTTATCTCTGATTTTAGCGATGGTCTTGTGAATCCCTAAATGACCGCCCACGGGAGAAACATGAAAATAGGAAAAGACCATCGGTATGAGGGCACTCCGCAGAACAATCTTGGGACCACCTCCGCGTCGAGCACGACAGCAGAGGACACACCCTTGGACAAGAAGTAAGAAGAGTGGGCTTCTCTCCCTCCTGGAGCTCACCAATGATGTTTGACAACTCGGGGTCTTGAAGTTGTTGAGAGCCAAAACTCTCAAAAGCAGCAGGGAAAATCCAACAAGCACAGTCCCACACAACGGTGCTTGAGAATCAACAGGATCGTTGGGTAGATGGATACAATCTAGAAAGAGCATCGGCGACGACGTTTTGTGTGCCGCGAATGTGCTGCTGCACCCTGAATTTAAAGGCCGCAATTTTGACAACCCAGCGATCAAATCTTCCCGAGTTGTCGAGGATGGGCCAATAGCCAGGAAAAGAGCCTGATTGTCAGTTTCCAGCAGAAATTCGGAATGCTCTAGGAACCTCCGAAACTTATCCATATCGAAAACGACCGCCAACACACTCCAGCTCATAAATAGAAGATTTCTTTTCCTGAAGGGTCAAAGTCCTAGATGCAAAAGCTATAGGTTGCCGAGCGCCGTCGAAATCTTGAGAAAGCACAGCTCCTACAGCACAGGATGAGGAGTCAGTCTGCAAGATGAAGGGCCTACTAAAGTCCGGTATTCGCAGCACAGGAGGTTGGATAATTGCCTCCTTAAGCAGTTGAAAAGCCTCGTTCCTGATCTTCACCCCAAACGAACTTTGCGTCTTTCCTTCTTAAAGCGTTCAGAGTGGGCGGCCACCTCGGCAAAGTCAGGAATAAACCTACGGTAGAAATTAACCATGCCGATGAATCTGGCAACACCCTTGGCATCCTTCGGAGGAGGAAAATCCCGAATGCCTTTGGTCCTGGCAGGGTCTATAGATACACCCCTAGACGACACGAGGTGACCAAGAAACGATATTTCAGACTTGGCATAAGACACCTTCTCCGGATTGACTGTAAGGCCAGCCCTACCCAACCTAACCAAGAACTCCTCAAGATGTTTTAAACGTGTTCCGTGAAAGACTCACTGTAGACCAGAAGATCATCAAGATAATTAAAGACATACCTGAACTTCACATCGTGGAAGATGGAGTCAAGCAATCTAAGTTAACGTTTGGGCCCCCACAGCTAGCCCCATCGGCACAGATCGGTACTGATACAAAATTCCACGGAACACAGAAGGCCGGTGAGAGGACGTGATTCCTTCTTCAACGGAATCTGATGATAGGCTTGGTTTCAAATCAAATATAGTGAAAAATTTGGCCTTACCGAACCAATCAAAAGCAGAATGGAGATCGGGGAGAGGCACTGAGTCTATTTCAATCTTGGCATTAAGTTTTCTTAGGTCAACCACCATAAAACGAATTTTTTCCATTAGGCTTTGGAACCAAGAACGCTGGACTGGCACACGATGGTTTGAAGGCTCAATAACTCCTTGATCCAAGAGATCCTTGATGATACCACGCATAACCTCCATCTTTGGAGGAGCCAACTTGTATGGGTGGAGCGTATACTGGCTGAGTGTCAGTCAGACGAATTTCATATTCAATAAGATGGGTAGAACCGAGCTTGGGTGTGAGGACCTCCGGAAATCTTGAGCAAAGCTCACGGAGAACCCCAGCTTGCTCCTCATCCAAGTGGCCGAACGGGTCCCCAGGGGCAGAACCTTCCTCACACTCCACCTCACCAACCTGCGGTGTCGATTTGAAATTATCAGAAAAGGGGACTGACACTCGCCGATTGAATTTGAAATAACACTGGCCCGCCTGAAGATCCAGCACCAAACCAGTCTTTTGAATAAAATCCGCCCCCCAAAATACAATCCATGCTCAGGTCCTCTGGGCCACAAGGAAGCTCCACACCCATGAAAAACATTCAACCTTAAACTTGATTGAAGCCTTCTTCGAAATTGGAAGAGGAGAATTAGGAGCAGTCCAGCAAGTTAAAGAAGACTCCTCGGTGTGCTTCAAGCAAACCCAACCTTGAAATGGCTTCAAAAAGACGGGAAGAGATGAGGCTACAGGCTGACCCGGAATCAACTAGGGCCTTATGCACTGAGTCTCCCACTAAGATATTGATATACAGGGCACACCGAAGATGCTGTCCTAAGCCGTAGGTTTCCCTTTTCTGCTAGACTCATAGTGTCCAAACTATTAATCAAATTTTTCGCACAGGTACTATTTTTTTTGAAATTTTTTCTTAGACCTCGGGGGAACTTTCAGATAAAACCCCCCTTTGATCTAGTTTTTTTGGACCAGTGCGATATCTCCTAGGACACTCCCGACGAGTATGACCTCGTTCACCACAGGCATAGCAGATGGGTAGACGTAAGCCCACCAGAGTGATGTGGCCCATCCACGGGATTCTGTACGGCCGTGACAGCCCTGGAGGGCTGGATGGAACGATGATTGTTCCTCTCCGCCCTCTGCCGGTCAGCAAACTGCACGCTGCGCGAAGCAATGCACAGACGGTCCAGTTCAGAAAAGGTGGAAGGGCGACCAGCAAAAACCAAACGGACCTCTCTTCAGGATTGAGACCCTCAAGAATGGTGGTGACCACAGTACTTTCGGGGATATCGAGCCTTAACACCCTATCAGTGTCCCTTACCTCGGCCACAAACTTTGCCAAACTCTCTCCGTTGCCCTGAGGCCTAAAGAATTTCTCCACACGGAGACGATCCCTCAACGGACCAGGAACAAAGAAATCCAATGCCTTCCCTATGAAAATCATCCAGGGTACCACCCCTCTGGAGAACTCGAACCAGACAGTCACCCAAAGGTGGCCTACAAAACGGAGAGATGACATGCAGGAAGCTCGCTCCCTGAAGACCAGGCAAGTCATGCAGTCGCAGGATCTCAGAAAGAAACCGCAGCAAGGCTTCAGTATCTAGACCATCCACCGTTGGTAGTCGCTGCAGCAACGGGGTAAGTGGGTTTGGAAGCTTGTGATACTGAACAAATGATCCCGTCATCACAGTCCCCATCCTCCAGATCCAGCAGGCATTTGGGTCACAGGCCCCCGGGTCCCGTCCACACCAGTCACCCCCGACGCCTCGCCCACATCAAAATCAGCAACAACTGACCCAGGGATCCGGCATTCACCCTTAACAGCCGCAGCAGAGTCACCCGCAGACAAAGTGTTTTTCAGGAGCCCTTGCCCCCTCGTCCCTCTCGAGTACAGTCAGCAGGCCGTCAACCGAGGTGATGCGTTCCTCCAACCACTCCTTATAACCAGAACTAGAAAGCTTGGATCTGAGTAGCGACAGCCTCATATGTAGATGGGTAAGCCGGGACAAATACCTAGCCCTCTCTCGCCAGTAGGCGGCGACTCCAACCAGTCCTCCTGACTATTCTCAAACGTCTCCAACTTAGCCTTCAAAATAGGCCTCTGCTTCTGGAATGTCAAATCTCTAGGCCAGGTAGTGTCCAGGTCCATGTTATCCCGCAGTTGCTTCCGCATGGACTCGCAGTCGGAACCCGGAGTGAGCCCACGAGCCAACAACTCAAAATGGAGATCCTCCCTTCAACAAGTATTCAGGCACCAGAGAGACAGGCATGATAAATAAATAAAGACACAGACTAACAAGCAACACACTGACTCGAAGTCAACGACTAACAAAGCAATAACTAAGGCTACAAGTGAAAGCAGTGAAACAACAATACTCTCAGCAGGGGTACCCAGAATTCCTGTCGTCCACGAAACACGGCAGCGAAACCGAAATACCGCAAAAAAACACTACGCCGTACCAGAACAAAACCAGAAAAAAAACAACGATGACAAAGTATAACAAAAACACACAAGTAACAATAGTCAGAAAATAAATAAACAAGTTTCACACACTTCCCTGTCGATCGGCGAAAAAATAGCACAGCAAGACGGCACAGGCGCAGGAAGTCACAATCCAACAAATCCAACTCATCCCTCTCACCACCAGTGGCAAAACAAAACCCCGGGCCCGCAGAGGTAAAAACACGAAACCACGCTCTGCTACCATTTTGTCCCGAGTGCCGTTGAACAGCTGGTCGGTAAACTAGTCAAGGTCAACCAGCTGACCTCGACCAATCAGTCTAACAAGGCAGAAAATCAATACTTGACGGAGTGACTCCCCCACCGACTGACAAGAGTGGCCGAGGTGGGGAAAAATAAAAGACACAAAACACAAAAATAAATTGTCCAAAGTGAGCCCCGGCTCACTACTAGTTTAGATATATAACACCTTTAATTCATGTTTTAACTATTTTACTATGTATTACATGAGTACAATAGAAAATATGTTAATCAGGGTTGTTAGATTGCTGGTCGAGTACAATTATTGAGGACAATACTAAGCAGATCAACTTAATATGGCGTATAACGTAACAAAGCACTCCTGAAAAGGACAAAAGGAAATCCCTTTATGGATGAGGATGAGCTAACTTAATTTACCGGGTCTTTGTGAGGCGGGATCGGAAAGAAGTTACTTACATATGATTTATAAAATCATAACACGCGAGGGATAGGCAAACATAATTTATCCTGTTGAAATACCAAGTAAGGAATTACTGAAAGCATCTTCGAGATAGATATAAGCCAATGCTCTGCCGGTATGTTATAGGTTTTTGTTGTGTGAAAGTTCCGTTTTACGTAAAATATTCCGGGTATTTTATGGTCTACAAATAACCAGTATAGAAGGGAAGGTTCCGGATAATATGTACCTTAGGTTTTATGGAATATAATATTCCATACCAGATGATAACAACTTCGCTATAGTTTTGTGTGAAACGATTACTTTGCTTCAAATAGAATCTTAAATTACATATAGTACAACTAATAAAATTTTTAATTTGAGATTATATCAAAGTAAGATAACACAAAAATCTTATATAATTTTAGTTGAAATAGTGGGTCAACTAAAAATGACGTTTTAATATTATTATTAGCTGGTCATTTCCTTAACGATTATAATTATGTATTGTTTTATTTTTCTCTAGAACAACCAACCACACAGATCATAATTCACTACAAAGGATAAAATAAGGCAAGATAACCTTAGAGTTTTTTTTATCGATAAGCTAAATGGATAACTGATTATCGAAAACTGCGTCGTCTTGTGTTACAAAAACTGAGTCTAGAAACTGCGAAAACTGATGTCTTCCTTAGAATCTTCTCCCTGTTTAAGGTTCTGAAACACATGGAGAATATAAGAAATTAAGGTAAAGCATTAAATAAAAATTTCTAATCATTTGAAATATGTTAAAAGCAAACGTTACCTAGTATCAAGGGTTTAAGAAACACAAACCAAAAGCTAAGACACAATACCACAGCATATAACTCAAAAGGTTATAGGCCTTAGGTCTTGAAGCATAATCCAGTCTTTATCGGAGGATATGTAAATATTTTTAATTGTCTCAGTCCTGAGGCCTTTTTGTCTCTGATTTGAATTTTCCTCTGCCATTTACAAGACCTCTTAGCTGTATGAGAAGGCAATCCCACATGCTGATGGTGACCCTAGCGCTTTGTCAAGTTTTTTTCAGAACATTTCTTGCCCAGAATATCCCCTTTTTCATTTCCAGAAATGTCTTTAATTCTCAGCACCCAGATAAGCACAACTTTATTTCTCAATTAATGCATTTAATTTAGCGCATGGAAACATATAATACTGTGAAAGCGTTAAGAGCTACAGATACTGTTAATAATTTTAAAATGGACTGATTATCATCTGTAAGTCTTTGCAGGAATATAGTATCAAAATAATGCCACGTTTTATACTTTACTGTATAATCTGCTCCAGGCAAGAGCACCGATTACTTTAACTCTAATAACGACATGACAGAAATATTAAACAGAGTCTAAAATAATCGAAATTATAATAAATGTAGTTGATCTATTTACAAAAGGTGGAATCTTTTAGCTCAAATTACATTCGGTCTTAAACCATATAAATGATACATAATGATTTGAATTGTGAATATAATTTACTCCACAGGGATTTTAGATTTTTTTCGTTTTTAGAATTTGTATCTATCAGTGACGAATGTGAATCGCGTATTCCAGAATACATTAATATATTATTAAGCATATCGCTCATTGTTACTATTTTTCAAGAATCAATCTCAGTCTAACATTCCCTGAAAATTCACAAGGGCTGGGGGTGGTTTAGATAAACAGAGAAACCATTATCTGGATGAGGCTTATAAACGCGACAGCAGAGACTGATTGCGCTTGGACTTGAATGAACACAGAGCGTATCCTCGGTGGGCAAATGAGTATAAATAATAAAAGAGTTATGTATTTTATTTATGTTTTGTTTTTTAACCTTACTATTTTTATATTATAACAGGCCATCAACTAATGCCATTTAGCTATAAATGTATTGACATTTTGTTTTAATAATACATCTGGAAGTAGAGCCATAAGCAAGGTTAATATTCAATTCAGAGTTAATTTTGACTCGTTATATATTAATCAAATTAGTCAGAAAGAATTAATCAATTAACTCCCCCCTTGAAAACATACATTTATAATTATAGTACAATTCAGGAGGTTTATGTGTTCAAAGCAAACACTTGTCGGTATAATCACGTTTCCATAATGTGATATCGTTTCCTAATGTGATATCGGGTTCTACACATAGTGTTGTTTGTCTTTTGTGACGAAGATTTATGTAAACTAGTCAATGAATTGTTTCCACTGCTACTTATTTCTTTTAAAACTGTTTACTTTTGAATTATTGGACTTAGTAGTGTAGTAGTAAGTGTAGTTTAAAGTAAGACAATAAATAGTCTACCATAATAACTTTACAAAATCAAACAATACGATTGTCCTGAATACTTAGTTGTTAAGACAGATATGACATTCAAGACAGAGTCGACAGACCGAGAGTGCTGCAGCCATGCGGGTACATTCAAAACTGTCTCACTCATTGTTACCGCTGATACATCAAAGCGATCTCCTCTTTCCGGTATCAATGGCCCGCATTACACTGAACTCATCGGGTGAGGTGGTTTGATGTATTCAGAACTATCTACTCAGCTCTATTTTTGATGCTTGTCTAATTTACTCAGATAATATGCTTAAGCATACACTTTTACGTTTATTATTATATATATATATATATATATATATATATATATATATATATATATATATATATATATATATATATATGCTATGAATCGATTTCAACGAAAATTTGTAGATATGTAGAGTTTGAATAAACATAAAAGACAGGATAGCTTATATCTCAAAACCTCTTCCGGGCTATGTCTCACTAGTCTCTAAAGTAGTAAAAAATCCCGTCCCGGTCTGTAAAGTTGTGGGATTATTAGTTAAAATATCCTGTTAAATTTAATTAACTGTATTGTGTAAACATTGTTTATGAAAGCACAACAAACCATATTTAGAAGTAATTTGAATTATATTGTTGATAATAATTATATTTCATAATAACTTTGAGTGTTTATGTGCTGTAATATACCCAAGAGGCTTCCTTTACACTGTGATGTGGCATTTTTATACTAATATACTTCAATAAGCCATTTCTCCCCCCCCCCTACTACAGTCGTCATAACAAGATTTCTACAACTCAAAATCTATCATAAATGGTTACTAAAATGTGGCATAAACTTCATAAGAATATACCGCTTATACCGAGAGTAGATGTCTTTTAAACATAGTAGACTTCTCAGTTCTAAGTATATATGTATATTAGCTTCATCAAGGCAATAAGGCAAACTCTTCTCTGGCAATGAAGCCAGCTTAGACAGAAGATTGCAAGTAGAACCTTTTGACAGAAGTATGACTCCGAGACCTCTATATGTAAGCCCCAAAACAGTACATGCTTGAATCACCTTGTATACTTTCTTGGTCGGGGCAATAAAGCAAATTGTAGTGGGACTATGGACGCTTTTGGCCAAACTAGGTTTCTCACTCCTAAGTAGATAAATATATTTCCTTCATTGGAACAATGAGGCAATCTCAATTTAGGCACTGGAAATATATTAGACAGAAAATAGATTTAAAGAACTTGAAATAAGTATTTTTTAGAGCTATAAGTATTTTTGTTTCTTGTTGAAGGAAACAAGAACAGTTTAGTTGTAGTATCGGGAATAATTGATTTTAACCAGAGTACCCCTATTCGCGTCAAACGTTATATAATAGTAGTCCCTCAATCTCTGACCGTCTAATTATTAATACTAAAATAATATGTATCTGCTTGTAAGAGTACTTACGTTTGAAGAATATCTTGGGAAGCAATCATATTACAACACAAGTGCTTATAGTAATGCAATATGAATAATGCATGATTTGAACATACTAATTAATTGTATTACAACTAAGGTACAGCGAAGCGTGTGCGGGTCAGCTGGTAATGAATATAAAAATAGTTTTTCGGTATTTATGTTTCATTAACATGTTACGTTTTGTTAATCTGTTTCTTATCTGAATACATTGAATTAAATTTTTGATAGTATACTTATGATTTAAATATAAGTTTTTCAGAATTTAGAGCTCGTTTAGGTATAATTAATAATTTTGCTTTATTAATAAATTCACTAGTTATCTAATTTTCATTAGTAAATTTAGTAATATATTTATAAATAATAACCATTATATACAAATAATAAACACACACAAATACTCACAAATATATGTATATATATATATATATATATATATATATATATATATATATATATATATATATATTATATGTATGTTAAAGTATTACTTTTTATGATGTGTCCACAAAGACAGTTCACTCCTCTAATTAATTGTAGTTACTCTATTATTTATCGCGTCTGTAAAAAAAATATATAAATTAAAACAGTTTCTTATGAAGTTTAGTTTTAGATTAGATGTATTACCTAGTGTTCTTGTCTGTACCTAAAGCGTTTACGAAAACAGCTGTAAAGGCAAATTTGTAAAGAAAAGTTCAATATATTCAATGGTTAGCTAGGTTTTACGTATTGATTTCAGTACAGCGTGACAATCGTCCAGCTATTCATAAAAATTCACCTGACAGACTCAGCATTATTGCTGGGGAAAGATATTTAACAAAACAGGCAACTTATTGGACAAAACACAGAAAGATACGCTATAAATAGGACGTTAAACTATTGAAAATATATCCGTTTCGTAGGAAGCCCAAAAAAGTCTGAGCGGCAGCGTAGGTGTGAGATAAATATTCTTAAGTATATAGTTCACAAATATTTGAGAAAATACTAGTTTAACGGTTTAAAAAGAGACTCGACTATTACTATATGCTTTTGAAGCCAGATGAAAATAAAGAGTATTGACTTTGAAGTTTTTGAAGTGAAAACTTCTTTAGGCGCGTTGAGCGTTTTGGTAGAGGGTAAAATCCTCGGTTAGCGTCACCGACATGCTAAAGTGGTTTCCATGGAAACGTTAATAATCTTTGGAAAATTTGTTTATTCTATTTTAGTCACTTTGTGCTATTTATGATATATTAAACGCCTAATACTAAATCTACGCAATGTAATATGCTAATGATAATAATAGTATATCTATAGCTATGGAGAGCCAGACTAGCGCACGCGCAGTAGCCTGTGTACACGTATACACTAATACATCGACTATTTCTGACTGTATTATGTGCGCGTTGGACGCTTTTTGGATAAGTATAATTTTGTGAGTCACGTCAACAATACGTTATAGTAGCAGTACATCTGTAATTGTAAATGTGACGCGTTGTACATTAAGTATTAGAGTGTAGAATACATAAGTAAAGTTAAATTGACCACGTGGGAAGTTCAACTTGTGTGTACTGGATTTTGTTTATTTAAGTGAATTTTTAATTTGACTATTATTGTAATTATTTAATTGAAGGATTACTGTTTATTTATTGAATTTAAATTCATTGACTTCAGTATAAAAGTGAGTATGAAACATATTAATATTTTTATACAGATAAATGAATAATGAAAACAACGAATATATTTTTAAACATTGATATTAAGCGGAGACTTTAATATTAACTTCGCAGATGACAAAAATGTATCATTAATTGAATTTTTGAATGAAACATTAGGTTTGACTATGTCTAATGATCGAAAAGTCAGTACAACAAAGTATAAAACGACTATCGATGCTGTTTTTATACGATATTTAGATAAATTTCAATCAAACATTTTTATTTCTTATTTCAGTTACCATAAACCTATTGTATCTTTTTTAGAATACAATGAAATGATTGAACGAACAGATAATCTAAGTATTGTCGAAATTAATGATGACAATGATGTAAATAATGAAAATAATGTTCAAACTTGAATTCACTGAAATTCGTGTAAATATAAATACTATGTATAATAAGTGTGATGTAAAATAAAATGTAATTAATTTTAAGAACTTGTATATTAATTATTTTTTCAACCACTTTGTATTTATATTTTGTTCATGATTTGTTTAACCCATCATATGTAACTAATAAATAAAACATAAAAAATTTCATTTTCGAAAATGTAAATTCATGTAAATGTTTAGCTATTTTAAAGAAAGTTTCTCATGTTAGTCCATGAACTCATTATTATGCAACACTACAAAATTACTAGTAAATGTTATAATGAATTAAATTTAAAATAAATTGTAATGAATAATTTAATATCAAACATGTTTTCAAACACTTTGTATTTATATTTTGTTCATGATTTGTTTAACCCATCATATGTAACTAATAAATAAAACATAAAAAATTTCATATAATTTTTGCATATAGTTTTAATTACTCTCAACTTAATAGTTCCGTTTTCACTTCTATCGGCAGTCCCACGATTGCTATTTTTTTTTTTTACTGTTTATTATAATGGATTGGCTCAACATTCTATAAAATGAATTGCTTTTAATGGTGAAGCTACCTTTCACTTGTCAGGTATTGTGCATCGTCATAACTTTCATACAATGAACATTTCATATCTCCAGGGCAATTCATGGTGCTCATGTTGATCTCTGATAAACTGATATGACTGTTGACAGTACTCTTTAAACCTATGTTAATCCCATTTTTTTGCCGTATATAATTATTATAAATAAAGGTATTTAAAAAGTGGGACATGATAAGCGTACTTTCCAACAAAGTTTCTCTTATAATTAGGACACGTTAATCAATTACTGAAAATTCAACTATTTAATCTTTAGTTTGTAACTATTACAAACCTTTAAGATGTTAGTGGATTTGTATAACCTACACAATTACTCATAACTACTTTGTCATATTTGAAATGGAGAAATCATACCTGACTTGTAAAACAATAAAAGCTACGCGTAGTTGCCAACATGTATCTGAAACATTGTTTTATTTTACAAGTAATTGATTTTTATCCGTCTGTTTGATAAAAAATTAAGTATGTCTTTATGCACGATATTAATTTATTACAAGTTTAAAAATTAAAACTGAAGATGATGTTAACGATTGGTTAAATTTCTCCGAGAGTGTGAGAATATTATTTATAGTCATACATATTTTCTCCTAAAGTACAAGTTGTTTCTTTAAGTTTTCGTATGAATTACTCTAAATTACACTTAACCAATGTGGTATTAAAATATAACTACTAGTTCTGAAGATAAGATCAATTCCAGTAGAAATTGGTGAAAGAAGATTTAAATATTACAATTTACAATTAAGAAGTCCCTTTGAGCTCTGAGCACGATGATCCAACTAAATACTCTTATAGTGACTTGATGGCCTAGTCTCCTTTGGGCAAGACTTTGACGCATTAATTAAAATTATTAAATAAATACATTTATATTTAGTAAATAAAACGTTTATTTTACAGTAACGTTTAATTAAACTGTGAAAAGACACATTTTTTGTGTTATTTTAAGCCATACAGGTACATTTTACTATGATTAGCAGCTCACCCTTGTACGGTTTTCCCGATGTGTCAAATGGGGGTTGGAGATACCGTAAGCAGTGATAGTGAATTTTGTAATACCGATCTTCAGACTCACTCCACATTTACCGTGGCGGCTCGTTGCCTCCATAAAGGGAATTATAACAAACACTTCTGGGACAGCGAACGTAATAATTATTTGATGTCAAGAATTACTGGAGGATTACACTTACGCCAAAACTTGATTATCACTTTTATTAAAATACTGAAAGTTAATAGACTTCTTTTTCTCATTGATAAATGACCTTTTAAAAACAGTAGTTTTCCTTTGAATAGTGTTGTCTGAAAGTTGATTTAAGTTACTTTGAAAAAGCTTTATTTATCAATCATGTATCATAGGGGTTTTATATTGCAGTATTTTTTTGGCCATCCCAACTTTAATATACACAGATGCCTTCCTATAATTGATAAATTTTAAAGGTTTTGTTTTTGTTTTTTTAAATTACCTTGGCAACCTATAAAACGATACTTTTGGTTAAAATTTCATGATCCTCATTACACCCATGCAAGTATCAGTTATTATATATCAATCGAATTCTAATTGATTGTTTTGCGCAAATACCATAACTTTAGTTTGAATAGCAGTACTCAATAAGTGTCTACATTATATCCCAAAATTTATTATAGTGTAATTGTGTCCATTTTACATAAATGTATAATAATATAGAAAGACGTGTACATTTACATAACTTGTGTTTAGCGAAAGAGCAAACAAAATATACTAGCGCATTTTAAATAAATAAATAAGGAGCTTATTTCCATCTCGAGGCTCACTTCACCATACTTTTGTAAATATAAAGATTTTAGTGTATATATATATACAATATTGCTTTCCTATTATATGTAATGATTTTATTGATATGTATTAGTAAACTGTAAAAGATAATAGTTTCTTTAGATCTTTTTCGTTAATGCTTCCCGCTCCGCTGTAAGATATAGGCAGTTTCCTATAGCAATTAAAGTTTTGACTTGTACTCTGTTTGGTAACTGATAAGCGGTGCGCACATGGCCATACGTGGTATCATTTGAAAGCGTGTTTCATAAGGTATTGCCAACAAGCTAAAATCAACTATGGAAAAAGATACTAAGACCGGTGTAATGAAAATTATTATAAATATAAAATGTTTGACAGGCTTCCTTGATCATTGCAATGAGGCAAACAAAACTTTGGCGTTGGAAATATAATACACTCGAATTAGAAGTTCACGTAACGTGCAAAGTCTATGAAATTACTTACATTTCATAGATGCCCGGGGAACATCTAGTGGATAATAATTTCATCTTAGTACAGTATTTAACAATGTAACTCCTTGCTACAAGTCTATGGATTAGCGTAGAATTAATCATATACCTCATTATGCATAAGATCTTTCAGATTCGCTACACTCTGTCACTAACTTGACAATTGGTATATAGTGATATTTCATTACAATCATTGTTTGAATAGTGAGTTGTCTTAGATATAATTCAAAGCTGTAGTTTTATAGTACCACCCAAATTAAAATCTGTATAGTAAATACGAAATGTATGTTAGAAATAGTCATTCACCTATTTTTCTAGTTTTGAATTCAATACGTAAAAATTGATTTTTGAAGGAAAATTGTAATGAGTGAAGATTATTGAACGGTTCAATAGTTACCAGACTAGTTTTAGTTTCCTAAAGTGTCAGAGGAACTAAACTATTCCATCAGCAGGTCCCGTGTAACGTCTGGCACATTAAATGTGCAGCAGGCCTGGCTGAGGTAAATGAGCCACTTTTATGGCGTTTAATATTTTATTCGCGTTGAAAATACCAGACTGGCAATAGTGCGACAGTTTAAAACCTGCGCAATGTGTTAAAATTGTACATGCAACAATATATCACGCTACTTAAAAACCCTTTATGAAAAGATTGAACAAGTGAATTTGTAATATAAATAAGCATTAAGCTAAAACTGTCTCAACTATTTTAATTTAAGAACTGCAAATTCCTAAACGTTTTGTAACCTTGCAAACACTTCAACAATTTTATTGTGTTAGAGTCAAGTTAAATCAAATAAAATAAGATTTTTATTTATAGAACATTCTACACCGCATGGTAAAAGTTAACTTTTTATTTTTCATTCGCTAAACTTTTATAATAGAACCTAACTTGGTTCAAACACTACAAGCAAAAACAACGAAGGGAAGCCATAACAATGGGACCAACTTGCTAAAAGTTTCATAGAGGCTTTCACTCCATTAGCACAAACCCAGAGTCTACAAATGATTTTAGAACACAAAATACAGGGAGAGAACGAGCCAACACTAACCTATTTTTTTAGATATATTAACAACATGGCCGAAGATATGACCCTACAATACAGGACAAGCAAATTATACATTTTATCATACAGGGACTAAAACCAGAAATCTGTGAACGAGTTATAGGCCTGAAAAAACGACACCTTAAGTGATCTAGAGACTAATTTAAAAATTACAGAACAGCTAGTTCTAACACAAATGAAAAACAAAGAAAGGTACAATAGGGTTGCAGCAAACAGACCCTATAGTACAACCCTTATATGAACAAAACATCATCCATAAACTACAAACAGAAGTTAACACCCTAACCAATTTAGTAGCTACCCTAACTACAAACCAAATTTCAAATCATAAACCACAGGTACAAAAGATCTCCATCCCCGTATGAAAACTCAAAATATAAGCCAAGATATGATAGAACATCTAGTCCCTCACCAGAATAGATATATGGAAAGCCCAAACTACCCCAAACAAACCCAAAGGCCACCTATGATTAAACACGTTACTTTCAGTGATAGGAGAACACAAAACCATTCCCAAATACAACCTGCTAGAACAAAATAGGTATTGCACTATTTGCCGTAAAGACAACCATAATACTGAACAATGCTGGTTCAAGCAACGTTCATTAACTTCTCAAACCCAAAGTAACTGCTTGGCACCTAAAACCAACAATACACAAGAGCTGTTCTGCAGGTACTGCAAGCGAACAAACCACAATATCGAATCATGTTACAAGTCTAATTATTATAAACAAAATCATCAAAAAAAACGGGAAATAGGGGGAGGTTCACACTAACCCTTACCGAACTTCCCCCTTATCAAAAGCGAAAACAAAAATAACACCATAGATCTTAACACAAAGGAATAGACAAACTTACAAATGTATAAAGTCTATGACATTATACTCCAACTAACCCAAAAGTACTACTACACTATCAACCCCTGGAAAGACCAGTTCAGAAGTGATATATTTAAAGCCATAGATTATAATCAAGAATTCCCACCCTTAAAGAAGATGCAATAAATTGAACAACCTATTATGCAGAAGCCTATACACACCATGAAACTTCAATCTGCGTTCAATCCAACCCCAACCCTAAGTGAACCAAACCCCTCGGGGACAACAAATATAAATAAACCCAGCTTTACAAGAAACCTTGCAGTCTCAGAAAATTTCACACGACAGATAAAACCTAGCGTATTAAAGGGGGTAGAGCACGTAAAACAGGACCCAGATTGTAGTATGGGGAGGTAAACACACATACTGGATTGGAAGAAACCATTGAGATAGACACTATAAACAGATTTTAAATCACATAGAGCAACAGAAGAAACAGAATATGATAGATTGTACTAACTTGCAAGAAATAACGCAAGACAGGATACACAGACCGAGGAATAATAAAAACATTATTATTAGAGGATATTTATGAACTCATATTTAATTGCGAAAATAAAACTACGAAGAAGACACCTGTCCTAACAATAGACGTAGCCTTGACCACAAACCCTCGACATCCAGTACCCTGCATTATAGATACAGGATGTAACATAAACATTATTAGAGCAGACCTATTTGTGCAACAAAATTAAATACTAGCAACATACTCTCGTTGATATCGGCTAACGGTATACCATTAACAGTTTTGGGTTCGACAAAAATCGCCATAAAAATTGGCAAAGTAATACTTGAAGACACTTTTTATGTGACACCTGATCTAAACAACCCAATATTGGTAGGAAACATATTCCTATTTCAGAACTGCGTGGAGTTAAACTATAAAAATAAAACAATAAAAATTACCAAATATCAGATTGAACATACAATACCTATGAATGAACAGTGGCAGTTAGACATCAAGAATTTTAAAAACACACAGGAGTTAGAAGTACAGCAAATAACAGATGTAACAGCCCCCACGAGACATAATTATAGCACCACATCAGCATATTAGGATTAGCTCCTTAAAAGGCATAGAGTCTCGAACAGCCATCGAAACAGATAGGAATCTAAGAATAAAAAAGAAATGTCATGCATATCTTTCAGAAGGGGAAGATGGTACAGATACAATTGTAAATATTTATAATGCATCAAATTTCCCAAAAAGGATACCCGCATATACTTCGATAGGACATATACATTACCCAACTCTTGAAGCACAGCCTACCCTGGAATACCATCCCACTACAACTGACACAGGAAAAACAATATTGACAGATAAGGACGGCATAGTATTTGATATCTCACCACATTTAACCCTCCAAGAAACACAAAAAAATCCTTGACGTTTTAACAAAAATACAGACACATATTTACAACAAAGGTCATCGATTAACTCCTGCAAACATACCTTCTGTTAAACATTGAATTAAAAAACCGAATACGAAACCTGTAAACTCACCACCGTATAGGCAGAGTAAAACAGAAAGGGAAAAATTAAACAAATTATTGGACGATTTAGTACAAGCAAAAATATTAGAGGAATGTCAGGATTACACAGAATATGCAAGCCCAGTATTTTAGTGAAAAATAAAGATGGAAGCGACGGAATGGTAGCTGATCTCAGGAAGGTTAATGTACAGTTGAAAACAGATGCCCACCACCATTCCTTCAGTAAACCTGGTTTTAAGCTCTTTGAACAAAGCGCACACATTTAACAAAATTAGACCTTAAAAATGCATTTTTATTCCATGGAGGTTAGGAAAGAAGATAGGCATAATCCTAGCCATAAAAACTCCGGATAGACTTCTACAGTTTTGCCGACTGCCGATGGGACTTTCAACTTCAACCACATTATTTAGTAAAGCCTTGAATGCGATATTAAACCGTCACCTTTTTAATAAAGTCATCTGTTACGTAGATGACCTAATTTGTTATGGTGACTCATTTGAAAATGACTTACATAATCTAGAAACTATATTAGAAGAACTAGAAAAAGCTAATTTGAAACTAAATACAAAAAAGTGTAAATTTCTCCTACAAAAGTGTAAACATTTTAGGACACGAGGTATCAGGAGAAGGCATTTTAACCCCAAAAACAGTCAGTAGAAGCTATCACCGAATTTAAAAGACCAACTTGTGTAAGGCAAGTGAGACAATTTTTAGGATGCTCAGGATTCTTCCGCAGATTCATCCTAAATTATGCCAAAATAGCACAACCCCTTACTGAGATAATAAAAGATTCAAATAAAAACATGGCATTTAAATGGACGGATCTATGTGAACAGGCTTTTATAAAATCAAACAAATTTTGACAAACCCACCATTACTATCACATTGGAAGGACAACAGGGAAGCACACATATTATGTAGATAGCAGTTTGATTGATGCGGAGCAGCGTTAGTACAGTTAGATGAAGAAAAAAATAGAATGTACCCAATTTATTACATGTCAAAAAAATATTCAAATACCCAAATGCGTTACAGCAATGCTGAACGTGAAATGCGCTAACCTATGCTGTGAACTACTTTCAGAGAATTCACGCTTGGTAGACAAACAACAGTTTACACGGACTGTGTGCCGCATTTACAGTTTTATAAAAATTTTAAGCACACTTCCACTAGATTAAACAGATTAGCACTGTCATTAACAGACTACGACATTGTAGTAAAACATAAACGTGGTGCTACAAACGTGTTTAGCAGACGCCTTAAGCAGAAATCCTTTAGAACAACCTTTGGATGAAGAATTTACGGACGTGTGTTTAACTGTCAATACTTTAATACAGACAAATCTAACCCCTACTACAAGCTCAAGAGTTATTTGAAACAAATACGCCTTGCGATGACCTCACCTGAGGCGGTAAATAAAAAAATCAGACGTGCTTAAGACAATACGAAGAAATAGATGGATTGTTATATTTCAAAACTTTCAACGGACAAGAAACTAGAAACTTATTGGCTATACCCCAAAAACAAACACAAGAAATATTAAAAAAATATTCCATGACAACCCCTACACGGGTGGACACTTATCACATTACAAAACAGCTTCAAAAATAAAATTACGATATCACTGGGCCGAATATGTACCGTGATATCCTCCAATATACAAAAACTTGCGAAGAATGTCAACTACGTAGACCAAAAACGAAGAAAAATTTACGGCCTACTACAACCTATTGCACCCTCCATAAAAACCCTTTGACAGAATAACAATAGACTTTGTAGGTAATATTACACAAAGTAAATGGTTACAAATATATCCTAGTTGCAACCGATGCCTGCACTAGAATGGCATTTGCGACCCCTTGTAGAAATGCAGATGCGAACACAGTAGCGCAAAAATTATTAAATCTATTCAGCACATTTGGATTTCCTAGAATTATTAATCATGACAGAGGAACACACTTTATGAATTATGTAATTTCACAGTTACTAAATGCACTCGGATTGAACAAAGGCCAAGGCGCTGCCTATATGTCACAAGTACAAGGTGCGGTTGAAAAAATACAACCACACGCTAATCAAGGCAATATCTCATTACGTTATGGAAAACCCCCCAAACTTGGTCAAAATAATGTACAAATAGTTTACATTTGCCTACAACAACACGTCTGTAAACATTTCAAGAGGCTACACACCGCACTACCTCATGTTTTGGTTACGAAGCTAACTTACCGTCTGATTGTATATATTTACAGGTTTAATCCCGAAAAAATGGTGTTGGAAAATATAGAAATTTTAGAGCAAATACGCAAAGATATGCCGAAAATCATGAAAAAAGCCCAGGAAGCGCAAAAGAAATACTTTGACCGTTACAAAACTCATTTGGATTTAAACCCCGGCGATGAAGTCTTGGGTCCATTTCCCGAAAGACCACACAAAAAATATAGTAAATTTCAAACACCATTTAGAGGTCCTTTCGTTGTCAAGAAAAAAATTAACGAAATGAACATATGCAGTAGAAATTTACCACAGGGGAAGGTTAACAGAACAACCAATACATGTTGCTAGAATGAAATTATTCTATAAGAGAATATAAAACAAATATGAAGGGACTTGAGCAATAATAAAATATTCAAGAATAATATATACAATATATTTCTCATGAACATCATTATGCACTCACTGCCTTGTAGTAAAATTTGAAGAGAGTGAACAGTATCTTCGCAATACTTTCATAATATATGAGGTTAAAAAGCTACCACATAGTCACGCAGAATCGCTTCAAAAGAATAGGTATTATACTCCAGAGTTGAGAGACCGGTTAACTTGATTACGGTTTGAATGATTCATTATAACGTTATAACCTTGAGAGTCACTGAAGTAAGTCTAACAGAAATAAAAAATGTATATTAAAATCTCGATGTTGTGTCGGAAAACGATAGAGAATAAAGACATAAAAGATTTAGAAAATTAAAACGCCTGACTTTGTATTTTAATGTGAAGTTTAGTGTAATTTAGTGATTAAGTGATAGGTTACACGTACCAAAGATATTGGTATAGATAATCCCCAATACACAGGACACTAACACAGCACACACGACACGACACGAGCAGAGCCTGTAACCCACGGTAACCGTACTTAGACTGGCTAGTAAGACTTGACCGTGACTCTGGTATGTCTCCCAGGCAGATAAGTTTTTCTGCTAACTCAACTAACTTCCCACGCTATACTACACCGACTGTGTTTTGACTATGACTAGGGGACATTGCCTTGTACCGGCGGTCTGGGTCGCCAAGGGCCCTTGGTGGTTTCAGACAGCTTAGTATGCAAGTAAATGTTTCCCACGTACTCGTTTACTACAATAACATAGCGTACTCTAACTTGACACAACGTACATATTAGACTTACCTCAGGGATCTATGTATATATACATAGCCTAGTAAAAAAGAATATAAAATATGATAAAGTGTACTACATTATATCATATTTATTTAAGTTAGTAGATAGCAGTGTAACATAATATACCCTACAAGGACCCAATTTTCCTGAGATGCATCTCAAAGAAAGAGACATACATGTTCTATATTATATAATCCTAGGATAAACAAATACTTCAATATATGACATGTAAATGACTTAAATGACATGTTTAAATATTACATAGCTAATATACCATTGAAGGAAAGTAGCATATATATAAATAGCATGTATTAACACGGCAATATTGCTCATTAACAAACTATACAGCCTTGATTAGGCAACATATATTATGATCATAATAATGACTATGGACAATAAGCACAAGAGGGATATTACATATTCCTCAGAAACAAAAGTGCGTAGTATCGTTTTTGTAATATGATAAAATAACATAATTTCGAACCTTATTTTTAAGAACACTAGAGATTAAGATGCTTAGTAAAAAATATTATTACATAGAGCTAGGGAAAATACGACACACCATCGAGAGGTCATTAAAAGATTTCTGTAAATAAAAACCTTAGGCATAAATATGTATTAATTATAAAATATTAACCTAAAATGTATATGTAACCTGTAGATATTTAAGTTTTAGAATTATCGACACCAAAAAGCCAACACAACCTGAGAAACCAGTCTACAAGACACCAATCTACAAGACACCAGTCTACAGCACTCTAACCGATCCCCGACCACCCACGAGAAAAATGAAGTCTTCACAGCACTTTCCTTCTACTACTCACAGCACTTGCCATGCCTCTTTCGACCACCTTTGCCAGCACATCAACCCACAACATAGGAGAACCCAATAAGCCTCTAGTACAAATCTTCACAGGAGCATACTTTACTCCAATGCCTCAGACACTACCTTATATCAGTTCCATACTTATCATATACAAAATTCCTTTCAACACACAGCAAAATTTACCTAAAAATGAACCCTCTTTAAATTTCTGCCCTAAAAACCTCAACAACTCACAAACCTATTGCAAGATACAGAACAACCTTTCCACATTACAAACCCTCACACATCAACAAATGGTAGCAGAACACCTCCCATTCATCCAAAGACAACAACCAGATAGAAACAGAAGATCGCTCACGTTCGTCGGAGATTTCTTCGAATGGTGTTGTGACATTGCGACAGAACACCAAATACATGACTTGGTAGACAACAAGGAAGATGTCTACACAGCATTCTCAACACGACAACACTACCTACTCTCCGAGCTACCTGCGCATTCACCTGCTTCGTTCACAATCTACAAAGACAACACCACTTCCAGCTAAAACACGACGACAACAACATAGTAAACAACAAGGAACTCATTTTGTACATTTTATTAGCCTGAACTTCTATAATAACACTACTTCTTTTTATAGCCCTCTACTTCATCCACATTAATAACGTCAAAATAAAATTTCTGAAGCCTACCGTACATGAACGTGACTACCCAATGGATAACCCTAATTAGACAATAAGTACGATTCGTAGGTAGAATCGTCATTAAGCCAGGGGAATGTAAGACATATGTAATTATTAGTAAAATAAAATTCATAGAATCGATGTACAGATAGTTGCTGGAAAGGAAGTCTTGTATTACAATTCGAGACAAACATCCTACGGATGTAAGTAGATACGCACATCCGCCCAGACGCCGATGGTGAACAAACAGGAAATGCTTGCTTAAGCAGCGGAAATGCTTATTTGTAAAAACCGTGCGACAATGTAAGGGGCAGCCATGCTGATATGAAAAATTGGTACTCACCAATTATGATGGAGAGATTTGGCAGAGGCGTGGTCAATGAGCTGGCGGGAGAAGAACATCAAAACTGAAGAACAAGGAGGAGAAAAAAAAGGTCGAGGCCGGGAATTCGAAAAGTGAAGTTCGGGAGTGTTTGTGTTCGTGTGCGGAAAAATATCTCTAGGCGTAATAAGTGTGATGTAAAATAAAATGTAAGTAATTTTAAGAACTTAGTATATTTTAGGGTTCATTAATCATTTTCAATTCCATATCTATTTAAATGTTCACAATTTCGAAAATGTAAATTCATGTAAATGTTTAGCTATTTTAAAGAAAGTTTCTCATGTTAGTCCATGAACTCATTATTATGAAACACTACAAAATTACTAGTAAATGTTATAATGAATTAAATTTAAAATAAATTGTAATGAATAATTTAATATCAAACATGTTTTCAAAGTATTAAGGTAATAAGGTTTGTGCTTAATATGTCGATTGACGCAATCAATTGTTAATTAAAATTTTTAATCAATTTAATGAAATATTGTCACAAATAAATGTGTTGGTTCATTTGAGGGTATTTGTACTGCCAATCTAACCTATTATTAAAAATCCTCTCACAGCAACCCTTGCTCAAAATATGTCACAACCTTAATCTTAAACTAAACCAAACTTATCAAACCTTACAATACTTATGATTTAAATATAAGTTTTCCAGAATTTAAAGCTCGTTTAGGTATAATTATTAATTTTGCTTTATTAATCAATTCACTACTTATCTAATTTTCATTAGTAAATTTAGTAATACATTTATAAATACTAACCATTATATACAAATAATAAACACACACAAATACTCACAAATATATATATATATATATATATATAATTTCAATAAACATTGAATCACAAAAAGTACTTGCTCCGCCGGGAGTCGAACCTGGATCTCTCACTTGCCGGGTGAATGTGCTACCATTACACCACAGAGCGCTTACTTGCCATTTATACAATTTAATGTAAATAAAAGTCGTTTGATAGGTATTTGGTCTTCCGATCATGTTTGCTTATTTAAACGCATATGTGACAGATACGGCCAAATACAAAATAATCCCGGCGGAGCAAGTTCTTTTTGTGATTCAATGTTTATTGAAATTAAATAAGGATATTGCCATTTATACAATTTAATGTATATTATATGTATGTTAAAGTATTACTTTTTATGGTGTGTCCACAAAGACATTTCACTCTTCTAATTAATTGTAGTTACACTATTATTTATCGCGTCTGTAAAAAAGATGTAAATTAAAACAGTTTCTTATGAAGTTCAGTTTGAATTAGATGTGTTACCTAGTGTTCTTGTCTGTACCTAAAACGTTTACGAAAACAGCTGTAAAGGGAAATTTGTAAAGAAAAGTTCAATATATTCAATGGTTAGCAAGGTTTTACGTATTGATTTCAGTACAGCGTGACAATCGTCCAGCTATTCATAAAAATTCACCTGACAGACTCAACATTATTACTGGGATAAGATATTTAACAAAACAGGCAACTTATTGGACAAAACACAGACAGATACGCTATAAATAAGACGTTAAAATATTTAAAATATATCCGTTTCGTAGGAAGCCCAAAAATGTCTGAGCGGCAGCGTGGGTGTGAGATAAATGTACCTAAGTATATAGTACACAAATATTTGAAGAAAATACTAGTTTAACGGTTTTAAAAGGAGACTCGACTATTATATGCTTTTGAAGCCAGATGAAAATAAAGAGTATTGACTTTGAAGTTTTTACTGTTTATTAAATGGATTGGCTCAACATTCTATAAAACGAATTGCTTTTAATGGTGAAGCTACCTTTCACTTGTCAGGTATTGTGCATCGTCATAACTTTCATACAATGAACATTTCATATCTCCAGGGCAATTCATGGTGCTCATGTTGCTCAAACTGATATGAAATTGTTGACAGTACTCTTTAAACCTATGTTAATCCCATTTTTTTGCCGTATATAATTATTATAAATAAAGGTATTTAAAAAGTGAGACATGACAAGCGTATTTTCCAACAAAGTGTCTCTTATAATTAGGACACGTTAATCAATTACTGAAAATTAAACTATTTAATCTTTAGTTTGTAACTATTAACAAATCTTTAAGATGGTAATGAATTTGTATAACCTACACAATGACTCATAATTACTTTGTCATATTTGAAATGGAGAAATCATACCTGACTTGTAAAATAATAAAAGCTACGCGTAGTTGCTTGCCAACATGTACAGGCATGTATGTACATGTGCCTGTATCTGAAACATTGTTTTATTTTACAAGTAATTGAATTTCATCCGTCTGTTTGATAAAAAATTAAGTATGTCTTTATGCACGATATTTATTTATTACAAGTCTAAAAATTAAAACTGAAGATGATGTTAACGATTGGTTAAGTTTCTCCGAGAGTGGGAGAATATTATTTATAGTCATAAATATTTTCTCCTAAAGTACAAGTTGTTTCTTTAAGTTTTCGTATGAATTATTCTAAATTACACTTAACCAATGTGGTATGAAAATATAACTACTAGTTCTGAAGATAAGATCAATTCCAGTAGAAATTGGTGAAAGAAGATTTAAATATTTACATTTACAATTAAGAAGTCCCTTTGAGCTCTGAGCACGATGATCCAACTAAATACTCTTATAGTGACTTGATGGCCTAGTTTCCTTTGGGCAAGACTTTGACGCATTAATTAAAATTATTAAATAAATACATTTATATTTGGTAAATCAAACGTTTATTTTACAGTAACGTTTAATTAAACTGTGAAAAGACACATTTTTTGTGTTATTTTAAGCCATACAGGTACATTTTACTATGATTAGCAGCTCACCCTTGTACGGTTTTCCCGATGTGTCAAATGGGGGTTGGAGATACCGTAAGCAGTGATAGTGAATTTTGTAATACCGATCTTCAGACTCACTCCACATTTACCGTGGCGGCTCGTTGCCTCCATAAAGGGAATTATAACAAACACTTCTGGGACAGCGAACGTAATAATTATTTGATGTCAAGAATTACTGGAGGATTAAACTTACGCCAAAACTTGATTATCACGTTTATTAAAATACTGAAAGTTAATAGGCTTCTTTTTCTCATTGATAAATGACCATTTAACAACAGTAGTTTTTCTTTGAATAGTGTTCTCTGAAAGTCGGTTTAAGTTACTTTGAAAAAGCTTTATTTATCAATCATGTATCATAGGGGTTTTATACTGCAGTATTTTTTTGGCAATCCCAACTTTAATATACACAGATGCCTTCCTATAATTGATAAATTTTAAAAGGTTTTGTTTTTGTTTTTTTTAAATTACCTTGGCAACCTATACAAAACTTTTGGTTAAAATTTGATGATCCTCATTACACCCATGCAAGTATCAGTTATTATAATTATATCAATCGAATTCTAATTGATAGTTTTGCGCAAATACCATAACTTTAGTTTGAATAGCAGTACTCAATAAGTGTCTACATTTTATCCCAAAATGTATTGTAGTGTAACTGTGTCCCTTTTACATAAATGTATAATAATATAGAAAGACGTGTACATCTACATAACTTGTGTTTAGCGAAAGAGCAAACACAATATACTAGCGCATTTGAAATAAATAAGGAGCTTATTTCCATCTCGAGGCTCACTTCATCATATTTTTGTAAATATAAAGATTTTAGTGTATGTCTATACAATATTGCTTTCCTATTATATGTAATGATATTATTGATATGTATAAGTAAACTGTAAAAGATAATAGTTTCTTTAGATCTTTTTCGTTAATGCTTCCTGCTCCGCTGTAAGATATAGGCAGTTTCCTTCAGCAATTACAGTTTTGTCTTGTATTCTGTTTGGTAACTGATAAGCGGTGCGCACACGGCCATACGTGGTATCATTTGAAAGCATGTTTCATAAGGTATTGCCAACAAACTAAAATCAACTATGAAAAAAGATACTAAGACCGGTGTAATTAAAATTATTATAAATATAAAATTTTTGACAGGCTTCCTTGATCATGGCAATGAGGCAAACAAAACTTTGGCGTTGGAAATATAATACACTCGAATTAGAAGTTCACGTACACGTGCAAAGTCTATGAAATTACTTACATTTCATTGATGCCCGGGGAACTTCTAGTGGATAATAATTTAATCTTAGTACAGTATTTAACAATGTAACTCCTTGCTACAAGTCTATGGATTAGCGTAGAATTAATCATATACCTCATTATGCATAAGATCTTTTCAGATTCGCTACACTCTGTCACTAACTTGACAATTGGTATACAGTGATATTTCATTAGAATCATCGTTTGAATAGTGAGTTGTCTTAGATATAAGTCCAAGCTGTAGTTTTATAGTATCACCCAAATTAAAATCTGTATAGTAAATACGAAATGTATGTTCACTCACCTAGTCATTCACGTATTTTTCTAGTTTTGAATTCAATACGTAAAAATTGATTTTTGAAGGAAATTGTAATGAGTGAAGATTATTGAACGGTTCAATAGTTACCAGACTAGTTTTAGTTTCCTAAAGTGTCAGAGGAACGAAACTATTCCATCAGCAGGTCCCGTGTAACGTCTGGCACATTAAATGTGCAGCAGGCCTGGCTGAGGTAAATGAGCCACTTTTATGGCGTTTAATATTTTATTCGCGTTGAAAATACCAGACTGGCAATAGTGCGACAGTTTAAAACCTGCGCAATGTGTTAAAATTGTACATGCAACAATATATCACGCTACTTAAAAACCCTTTATGAAAAGATTGAACAAGTATTGAATTTGTAATATAAATAAGCATTAAGCTAAAACTGTCTCAACGATTTTAATTTAAGAACTGCAAATTCCTAAACGTTTTGTAACCTTTGCAAACACTTCAAAAATTTTATTGTGTTAGAGCCAAGGTAAATCAAATAAAATAAGATTTTTATTTATAGAACATTCTACACAGCATGGTAAAAGTTAACCTTTTATTTTTCATTCGCTAAATTTTTGTAATAGAACCTATAATTGATGTAATTCAAACATACAATTTGCAAATTTACATACATGTATTCATTCGCCAATGATTCCTACTTCCGACGACGGATACAGTCGGGTTTTTCAATTGGTGTTCACCCAATCATATGCTAAAAACTCGTCTACATTATAAAATGTTTGTGCCATTATAAAGCATTTCAAATGGGGTTTTAACACCTTGGACGTTGGAGCATTTTTTATTGAATTAGGCAATTTGTTCACGAAATGAACACTTGCCTGTGAAGGCGAGCGTTCAAAAACCACCGTTCTTTGTGTACCAGTTCGGTAGTTATCTTTGCCTCTAGTATCAAACGTATGTACGTCTCGGCCATTCGTTATATCACATTTAGACATACACAAGAGTTGTTTCCAAGATGTAGAAACTGGGTAGCGTCAACAGTCATACCTTATTCAATACGATAAGTAAGTAGTTTGGTAAAGCGTACAAGGTATGACAGTGACACAATGTCAAGTGTCAGGAGTGTGAGAGGAATCAATGAAGGCAATTCTGAGTTGGTTGTGTGTGAATTTCTTGTCTTCTGTATCATGTATGTCATACCTTACACATTGCGATAAGTCATTATATTGGTAAAGCGTACAAGGTATGACAGTGACACAATGTCAAGTGTCAGGAGTGTGAGAGGAATCAATGAAGGCAATTCTGAGTTGGTTGTGTGTGAATTTCTTGTCTTCTGTATCATGTATGTCATACCTTACACATGGTGATAAGTAAGTACTTTGGTGAAGCGTACAAGGCATGACAGTGACACAATGTGAAGTGTTAGGAGTGTGATAGGAAACAATGAAGGCAATTCTGAGTTGGTTGTGTGTGAATGTCTTGTCTTCTGTATCATGTATGTCATACCTTATATATTGCGATAAGTCATTATATTGGTAAAGCGGAAAAGGTATGACAGTGACACAAAGTCAAGTGTCAGAGGTGTCAGGAGAAACAATGTAGGAAATTCTGAGCTGGTTGTGTGTGAATGTTTTGTCTTCTGTATCATGTATGTCATACCTTACACATGGCGATAAGTAAGTACTTTGGTAAAGCGTACAAGGCATGACAGTGACACAATGTGACGTGTTAGGAGTGTGAGAGGAATCAATGAAGCCAATACTGGGCTGGAGAGAACTCTTTACTTTCACGTATTGTTGTATGTGTTTGTATTGTTTTCCGTATTAAATTTGTCTTTCCAACACATTTAGATGTAAGCCTTAATCGAGAATCCATTGTATATTCATTTAAGGATCTTGTATAATAACATTACAAATAGCAGGTAGCTATTATGCTAATGATAAATTTAATTTGTTAACAGATTAATAAACTGTGGTTGTTATAGTAACACTGATTGTTTTTACTAAAATATGTTTGTAAGATATACAGAGCTCAGTATGACGTAGTAGATTACAAATGAATTCTAAGCATATGAATTATGAATGTTTTACCATTATATTGCTAGTTTTATTCCGGTATATAACAAATATCCCATAGTTATGCAATACTGATTAATGAAGCAGTTCACCATAATTGTAGCATTACATAATGAAGATAGTTAAATAGTTAGTTAACATAAATGAGGGAGATAACTACTCTGTATAGAGGGATGGGGCTGGCAGCGCACTGCTCCTGGCCACCGCTGATTACAGACCCAGTCATCACAATCAACTAATGTAACAAACAGCACCAAAGTCTTGTTGACGTGACCCTGACTGATTAACATAGCTTGATAGCTTGAATTCCACAAGATAGAGAACATATTGTTAGCAACATAAATGTCGGATTTCCTGTCTTGGTTTTTATTGTATCCTAATACTGATTTACTAGTAATTTGATAAACTTAAATGCTTAAAATATTTCTATTACAGTGTTGTTTGTTTTATCATGCATTTTTGAACGCAATGTTTTCAATCCTAAATGTATGAATATCAGGAAACTTCATAGAATATATACAGCACAAATAATCTACCGCTTTACTAAAGCTTTACATTTATGCACTTTTATAAAGTCACTCTGTTTAAGAATCTAAACTATTAACATCAATTTGCCTATTTTAGCAATTTAATTAAATGTCTAAAACACTGAAATATTAATATTAGTACTATTATAAATTGCGAAAATCTTAGGATATAAAATCCAACACTTAGTGGAAAATACGTACGTGAATAATAGACTATTTGTAATTATGTATGTTTCTTATACAATTATCGGTGTACATCTTGGAAGTATTGATTTGTGATAATTCCTTGTGCTGAGGACCATTTGTGAAGATGAACTGAAGATTGCCTATGAATTGAGGTTTTGCCTATGAATTGACAATACATACTAGAAAAACATCGATATTTTCAAAGCTTCTATGACCTTTTACTTACAACCTTTATCTATTTAGGAATTCTAATAACAAAAAGTAAGTGGAGATTAGAATAATTAAGAGGTAATATAAAGTAAAATATTTGTATGAAATGTTGAAACCCTAAATCAGAATGTGAAATACAAGCAGTTTATAAATATATAGTATACCATATGTAAATTAGCTGCTGTGCGTAAAACATTTCCCTTGGCGTAAGGGAATTGATTTTTTAGAACATAATATTACCCCAACAAAGTCGTTCTCAGCACCAATTATTTGATGACGTAAAGGTGCCATTGAGTTGTTTATAGCTTCAACACGGGCGCAATATGCCAACCCTATGTTATTCTTACCTTTTATCTCAAAATCTTACAGCTTAGTGGAATTTTAAACATCATTATTATGAATTATGTGTTTAAGAGAAAACCTTAGCCTGTCCAAATGAAATTGAAATATATTTATTGTAGACAACATAAAGTACTATTGCTATTATTAGAAAAATATTAAATGTCACCAGATGATTTACTTTACTTAGTATTGTCAAATGTTACTTTTTAATTATTTTAATATTTACCTTTGAAGTATTGAAAATTAAATTCATAAAATATTTTCAATTTTTTAGAAGTGAATAATAGTATTAAAAATATATAATATAATTAAATATAACCAAGTTGGCTAGTTTTATACTTATGAGTTACAGGAATTTTGAATAAGCTAGATTTTTGTGAAAATAATATAAATAAGGTAAGCTAAAAATTATGGAGTTAATAAGACCTAATGTTTAAAATGTTCGAGATGAAATTGTCCATGTAAATTTTAACATTTTACTCAAGACATTAAACAATTAATTTATAATTGATACTAGAATTATTATAGTTTAAATAAAATACAGATACGAATATTAAAATTGTTTATGGCATTTGATGATATGAACTAATTAAACTGCAGGTTGAAATAAAAAAAACGAAAACAAAGCTTTTGACACACTTTTAAAAATGTTTTATGAAGAGAACAAATTACATTGACTATAATTAATTTAGTTGACAACAAATCGGTGAGTTCGATAAACAAGAATATAGAATTTATAAAGCACAAATAATTCTTGCCATATTTACTAAATATACTCATATAAAATCACTTAAAGAAGATTTCAGTTTAGATAAAACGATAAATGTCTATAATACTGCAGAAATCGGAGAGAAGTATTAATAATTATATGTATATATATATATATATATATATATATATATATAAATAAATAAACATTGAATCACAAAAAGTACTTGCTCCGCCGGGACTCGAACCCGGATCTCTAACTTGCCGGGTGAATGTGCTACCATTACACCACACAGCCCTTACTTTTTAAGATTCAATTATTTTGTATTTGACCGTTTCTTTCACATATGTGTTTAAATAGCTAAACTAACGCATGATCGGAAGACCAAATACCTGTCAAATGACTTTTATTTGTATAAGTGGCAATGGCCTAATTTAATTTAAATAAACATTGAATCACAAAAAGTACTTGCTTTTTTAGTTTAGCTATTTAAACACATATGTGAAAGAAACGGTCAAATACAAAATAATTGAATAGTAAAAAGTAAGGGCTCTGTGGTGTAATGGTAGCACATTCACCAGGCAAGTGAGAGATCCGGGTTCGAGTTCCGGCGAAGCAACACACACACACACACACACACACACACACACACACACACACGCTTTTTTATATATATATATACGTGTGCGTGCGTGCGTGTGTGTTCATAAACAACAAGTAAATAATTTGGACATATAAAGGTGTTGTCGTATACTTTTCTTACATTATTTGTGCTATAGTGCTATAGACATAGATGATGAATTAAATGCTGTTATTGAAGAAGTTCTTTTAGTAGTAGGGTAGAAAATTCCTCGATTTTATATTTAACACACAGTAAAAAACCTGATTCTGAAAGAGTTAAGTCGAAGTGTCCAAGAAAATAATAGGTATAGAGACCTTTTAGAGAACGTTTTGCCCAATCCTTCAGAAATAGTTTTGCCATTCAGCATGTTTGCTGAAGAAGATTTTTAAACGGCCTTTGGAACATTTTTATGAAGATTTATGGAAAAATTTAAAACAAATATAACTAAACTTTTACTATTGGTGACTTAATCCTCCTGAGATGGTTATAATGCAGATAAAAGACTGTTGTATTTTAATTTAAAATGGAAAATCAATAAAATATCCGTGCCGCTCTGTAACCCAAAGCGGTACTAATTACCTTCAAACGGAAAGGTGCTACTGGCAATTTTGCTTACATTTGAAAAGTTTCATAATTATGGTATGGACATTCTCAAGTAAGAGTGTATTCAGATCAATCAACTGGGACATCAGTCATTCAAAGAGATATTCCAAATAAAACATAACAAAATGGAAAGATTAAGAATAACATTATTACCTTATAAATTTGAATTAAAATACTTAAGTGAAAATACATGGTTGTAGCAGATGTACTTTTACGGAATTCTGTGTATGAAGGAGTAAAAGATAATATTACAATGGAAGATAATATATATACAGTTGGTGCAAAACTGACTTTTTCCATACACTAGTATCAATGATTTATGCATGAAACAAAAAGTGTTGGAGCCTTATCTTAAGTCATGATGTACGACAAAAAGGATAGCCCGACAAAGATTACAGCGACGTATTTGAGCTCAATAATTATTGTAAAATGAAAAAATTGCATTAGGATTAAAGATGTACTCGTTTATCTCAATGAAAAACATGTAATATTAAAGAAATTGGTTTGTTACATAAAAATATTGATGGTTTAGAAAATAGCTAAAATATTTTTTTGTAGGAATGATAACAGATATTACGAATGTATTTGTTTCTTGTCAAGTGCAAAGAGTCCAAAGACAGACAGTTAAGGAACCACTACTTTCACATAAATTCCCAACTTGTAAGATTAGCTTAAATAAACCACGTAATTTACTTTACCTAGTACTATCATATGTTAATTTCGTTATGCTTGTACTATTTACATTTGGAGATATTAGAGCTGAACTTAATAAAATACTTACGATATTCTTGCAAATGAATTATTATATTAAGTAATATAGCATATTACAAAATATTGAAGCATTGGTATAAATCATGTCATTGGTTGATTCAAAATTGTAGGTAATATAAATGTTAGAATTCAAATCATAAATGTCGTTGATATATAGTATTTGTGTAATATGCCAACAATACTAAATATAAAAACGATTTACAATCTTTGACTTTAGGATGTCCTGAAGCAAATCTGAAGCAGGAAAGAACTCTAAATAACAGTAGAAATGTATGTTATGTTTGTACATCATACGTCTCGGTATGCTCCGGATCTCTTCCGTATTGGTATCTACCAGAAAGGTATCCCCTGATAAGCACATATGTAAGCAGCGTCAATGTCATTTGCGATTTAGCACGTGTGAATCTAAATTCAATATTGGATTATTAAATCCAACATTTTTTTAGTTGATACTGTTATACTATATCAGTAAAACAACTGAAAATTCAACGTTTAAAAAAGAAAATTATGGAGAAAACTTATTGTTTATACTATAATAATACTATACCATTTCATATTTGTAGGTAAAGAGTATCTTGCATTAATTTATTTTAAATACAATTTTAGTTAGTTTGAAGAAGAAAGATCTTAATGGAGAAGGGTAGAAAAAGAGCTGTTAATTTTAATTGAGCAGCTATGATAATTTAGAGCTACCCATTTGTTACAGATTCGGGAAGTTTTGAAGTTCCTACACAGTAATCATTCTATACAGTATAATCGTATGTAGATTTGTTTGTCCCACAAAGATTAAATTTAATACTTATATTTTTTATCCTTGAATGGTGGTGATTAAAAAATGACTATCAGCTTCTAAAAGCTGAGTTATTTCAGGTCTGATCTAATTTTATTGACCCTGTATTCACCTGCACATAAGTATTCAGTGGTAAAGAAATTTCAAAAGTTTGCAATTTCTTTTCTTCACCATAAATTGTTCAACACAGTATAAATATACAAAATTCTTTAGAATTCTACGCAAAACATGAGATTAAGGGAAGAGGAGAACTTAAGTATAGGAGTCATGGCCGTCCATTGGTCTGTTGTAATGAGATCCTTCTCATTGGCTTGGGTATGTTTCATTTATTTTCACTGAAAACACATCGGGACAGTTGTGCAAAGGGAATGAAGGAAATAGTAGGCTGCATGTATTAGACTTATTGCCGGTTATCTGCTTAATATGATGAGATACCTCACGGAATCCCGGTTATTTCCCCTTAATAATGTCCGGAAATAATACAGAATAGTTGTGGGAAGAGAGAGGATGATATTATTGTTAGAAATATAGCCTCGAAAAGTGTCTGATAAATATATACAATAATAAACCTTTTTAACACTTTTTGATCTTTTTTTATTTCGTATAATGTACATTTCACATTCTATGAATTCATCTTCAGGTACCATTCAATATGTACCTGAAGATGAATTCCTAGAATTTGAAATGTACATTGAACAAAATTAAAAAAGATGAAAAAGTGTTAAAAAGTTTTATTATTGTATATATAGAAAGGATGAGATAGTTGAGTGTGGTTGTAAGATTTATGGACAGCCATCTGCCTGATTTGATGAGATCCCTGAAAATATCTCGCTTATTTCCCCTTCATATTAACTGAAAATACTGCAGAATAATTTTGTAAAGAGAAAGAGAGAAATAGTAGACTGGAAGTATAAGAGCTATCGCCAGCTATCTATCGCATGTGATGAGATCTCCTAAACAGTTCCAGATATTTACCCTTCATATTGTCTGGAAACACTGCAGCCATTTGTGTGAGGTGAATCTCTATCTTACTACAAACATGACAAATCTCCACTCTGACTGTAACACTTGGTCTGTGTTTTCATTATTGTCGTCTGTTATTTTGGAAGTTCTATATTAAAATATGCTTTAATTTAAAGGTTTCGTATTTTCAAGGCTATATTAATTAAAACTACTAGATTAATACCAACCAGAATTCCATTATAAAAGAACCAAGACAAACCAATATTGCAGTTTGATCACTCTGTTTTGAAATTAATCAGAAATAAATGTTTTTAGTATTGTATCTTTTCTAAACCAAGAGATAGTTTGTGTTTGTATAAAACGTGTGATGTGTATATATTATATCAATATTTAACAGAAATAGTACACAGCTAGGAATAATACCAAAATATTATTTATAGGGCTGTTAATTTTTCAATGTCAAGTTCGAACATTGGCTTTTGTGTTCCGTTTTTTTTTCAAAGAACCTTCTGATATTTCATGTAAGATTTCCCATAACAACAACAATATTCTTACAATAAAAATGTAATAGTACATATGTATATGGATATATATATATATATATATATAATTTCAATAAACATTTATAAAATTTAATGTATACATACATATATATATATATATATATATATATATATATATATATATATATATATTGTGTGTGTATGTGTGTATGGATATATATATATATATATATATATATATATATGTATTTTTATTTATTTATTTATTCTCGTTGATTTTATGTATTACAATGTGATAAATTTATTGAGTTTCCAAGATGATAGGATCAATAATGTAGCAAATAACTATGGAATATATAGCAGTATTACGACGTGTTGTACGAGTACTAGTGAAATCTAAGAGCTGATGTTTGGGTGGGTTCGGCCTCACCATTAAACGTGACAGGACCTTTACTATCCTGTGAAATTTCCTTCTGCGCTATCTGGAACTGAATGCCAACTGGATACACAAGAAGTTATTATAATTATTTTTGTTATATATGTAAGACAACACAATGCACGGGCGTAAGATAATGTAGGAATAACAATACGGTATTTAAAAACATTAGGAGTGAATTCGCAGTATAGTGCCGTACTTAAATCAAGTAGATCTCCCACCTACCTCGAGTGTAACGAAGATTTAAGACAGTTAAAACCGCCACCTCCCTATTCCATTTACCCTCCTTATACGGTGTTTGCATTAAACACTCCTGTTTGTTGACAGAATTGGTTTTATTATACTAGTTAGTGCTTACAATTTATCACTTACTTACACCAATTGTGTATACATTTGGTTGTTTAGGTTACTTTATTGATTTATTACATTGTGTATACCATTGTATATAATGTGTTATTGTAATATATTCAAAAATAAATCGTATTCTATTCTATTCTATTATATCTCTATCACTAGTTATTTCTTTAAAAGAAATTTTGCTGTATTCGCCACTTAGATATTTTTATTTACTCGTACAAGATATATACTTTATGCACTTGTTTTCACACGTTTGAGTCTGTGCGTAAGGTTAACACGGATTTCGAAAAAATTACCGATGCAGTATTATAATAAACAAACAAAATTTACAACAGACATAATCCGTTTTACTATTAAAAACTTCTCTTATATATATATATATATATATATATATATATATATATATATATATATATATATATATATATTGTAATATTTTTACATACCATATATTACAATGATCACTGACTTCTAAAATATTAAAGTAATAAATTTTCATACATTTTATTTATTAGCTTTTGTATTATTTTCTATTATTTGGTCAGTATCATTTTCAATAAAATCACGTACTTCATATATTACTTCATTTTTAATTGTATTATGTTCTACAAATTAAATTATTGGTTTGTTTATAGCTGAAATAATAAATAAAATTTCTTGAAAAAACTTGCTTAGCATGTTTTAAACACAGCATCTATTGTTTTTCGACGCCATAGTTGTATTATTGTTCAGCAGTGTTAAATTTCATTTATCTTTAATAGTCAGTTAATGGTTTTCACGGTTATTAAGAAAAGTTTATATATTAATCTTTTTTACGTAATTACTTTTTTTATTGGATGTGTGTTAAGACCCTATATCATTGAGAAAAGGTTATAGTAAACAGGAAGATTAATTTTCTTCTAGGATTACATTACACTACGGCTTTGTCAGCTAGAAAAATTCTAATCAATTTATTTTTTATACTTGTTCAGGCTCATCAGGACGACACTAGTACCTAGTTTTTGGAATATGAATTATCATAAACCGTGCTTTAATTCAGTTTAGGATCCGATAAGCCTAAAATATGTCTATTAAATGATGCAGTAATTAATCAATCTTATGTTGGATTAATAAATGAAACATTTACTAGTTAGTACATTTATTCAAACCAATCCGTAGCCAGCCATAATAAGTCATCACTTCAAAAAGAAGCGACAGTACCTTATCACTAGCACCCCCCCAATAGCCACCGAACGTAAAAAAAGCCCTGCCTGACATCAAAATGGCCGCGATAGTCAAATATCATCATCTCTAAAAATCCGTGACCTTTCACTCTAAATATCATTGAGCCAAAAAAATTGTTTTATTTTGAATTGTATATAACAAAATTATGAACATTTTAAATTATTATTGCAGTTTTTCACTGGTTTAAACTTTACCACAAATAAATCCAACTTTTCATATCGTATTATATTATTAATTTTTACAACATCATCTTTGATCAGCTTTAATCCGGATGAATTTTTTTTCAATGTCATTTTATAAAGGAAAATGAGAGTAAAAATTATTTATAAAATACATGATACATATTACAACATTTATATTAAAGAGTGAATACTACAGTACTAGGTATATTTGTCTTTGTGACATTAAGTGTCACAATGTGAATGAAAGAAGACTTAAAGTCTAGACGGCATAAGAAACGTTTCCAATGAAATATGAAATGTGTAAACCAAATTGTGCAAACAACGGTTTGCAAGATGTAAGCCCTTGACAAACAACCCCGGTTAAACATGGAACCGTTTCTTTACTGAGAGCTGTATCCCAACCTGTGTTCTACTACAAGTGGTTAGAGAATATGTTTATAGAAAAAGACAATTCGTATAATAAATATATTACAATATTGAAGATTCTCAAGCCACTATATTTCAAACTTGGCAATTATTCATAGTATTTATACCTCCTAAAATGGCGAGTGATTGGAATGGAGAAAAACACATTTGTGGATGACAAGTAAGGTTTAAGTAGATTATTTTAATTGACATCAAGTAGTAAATATTTAACTACAAGAAGTAAAAATATACTGATATTAGTATCTTTAAATTTTAATTTTTCGAAAAACCATCCTAAATATATCAATAAATTTTCATGGCATAGAAGTGTTTTATTGTAGTAATTACTAAATATATATTGTTATCATTACAATTTTTTATTTTCACTCACGAATTAAGCGTAATTAAATTTAATTGTTCTTCATCAAGTTATAAATACATATAATAGTATACGATATTTCACTTTATTAGCAGATGCCTTTAGTGCACGGAGGAAAGAAGTATTGGTTATCCCAGCGAGAACCGAATAGAGTTGCCAGTCGCGTAGAGTTGAAGCTAGGCACGTACTTTGCGTTGCACAGAAAAAAATAATCCCGCGTGTTTGAGCGCAGCTATCAGACATTACCACATGGCCTAAACATGTTAAACCTGCTTCGAGCTCGTTGTAAATAATATCACTATAATTACACAAAAAACTAATATAATGTAAGAATAGAAGAAAGCTCGCCAAGTTCAGATATCTGTACGGTTTTAAGACATGTATGACGCTGTTACCCGCACTTCACACACAATTGTCTACTGAAAAACAAGAACATCATGATCATATTCCTTAACATTAACATTAACATCACTCCTGAGTTAGGTGATAATCACTGAAAAATATCCTAATCTTCGGATAAATCTTACATTTAACATTAAAAGCTATCTTTAGGGCCCTCAAATCGGACAGTGAAATATTTTTTAGAAATACTGTGAAATACAATTTCTCTCTAATATTTTATGATAGAGAATTCAAAGTATTTAAGGTCATTGTAGAGGAAATCGTAAGCAAATTTCTAATTTTTTCAGTTAACCCAATCATGATGTAATGAATAATAATAATCTCATTTTGAAACAGAATTTGATTTTGCATTAATCAAATCAAGTACGCTGGTCTTAGAAGGTTATGCCGGTTAAGAAGTGTATAATTGTGTACGATTATAAGTTATTACGGTGTAACGTATTTCTGGTATCAGTTTAGTTATTCTGAAAATCTTACTTTAGTCAAAAAAGAACTCATATGAGTTTGAATTGTCTTTAAATCTGCAGCAAAAGTTACATAGTAACTTTGGATTTGATACTTACATTGAGATAACAACCAAGCACTACATACCTAATACTTGTAAAAATGTTTAGATAAAATTGTATTTTAAATCAAATGTCTATCTTACTATCTACATAACGTCTGTGATCATCACATGATTACAAAGAAGGTTAAAATGAGAATTGTTTTTACTTTGAACCTTATTCCTTTTTTATGCTATAAACGTAATTTAAAATGGTACTCAAACTATTTAAAAATATGTTTGTGTTATCACATTACAATGTTTACAAACATTCAATAACAGCGGATTAAGCCGAAAGGGGTTTGCAACGAACAGAGGGGAATAGCCTGAAGAGATTTTCGAAATAGGAATAAGTCTATATGTTAAACAGAGACCCTAAGCATGTCCATCAAACATTTCTATAACATCGGTTTAGTAGTTTTACGTCATTGAGTAACGTACACACACACACACACACGCGCGCGCGCGCGCGCGCGCGCACACACACATAAGGTAATGTTTTAAAAAGTTTTAACTTGCTTCCGATATTGAAGGACAATTATACTTTCAAGAAGCACGAGAGATTATTTTCGACTCTATCAATGCTTGGTGAAGTTATCCAGATACTTTCGGTAAGTGCTATCAGTACTTTTAGTACTGTACGTTCAGTAAAGTTAGTTATTTACCTGAAGAAGAGATCAGATTGCAGATCTCGAAACTTAGTATTAGGTACTGATTTTTTTGTTTCATTAAACGATGTCAAATTTCCGGTAAATCATGATTCCTCACTATCAGTACTATTAGGAGCACATTTGCAATAGGCCTATTTAATATACTAAATTTACATAATAAAGAACAAAACTAGCAAGTGAAATAATTAGATATATAAACTACCAACATTGGAGTAACATGCATGATTGATAAGTTTTAATTTTAATAAATAATTGAAATAAAGACCATAAAGGTAAAGCGCAAATACATCACTTAAACACTCCTTTTGAGTAACTGCTAAGTTTCAAAGCACTTGTTTACAGAAGAACCTGGTGTGGCGCTCACTCTTATATAAACAACTCAGAATTAAAATGACATGAAAAGAGAACTAGTTAAACTGAGAGCTTTAATTGATTTGTGTTGTTTTTCATCTGTAACCTACTTAACGCCATGAATCTTTAAACTGCAACTTGAAACTTTAATTGACTTATGTCGGATGTTGCTGTGACGATTTTAGAGGTTGATAGATATCAATAGCTGAATACTTTACAACTAGAGTAGAACTTAAGTATTTATCTAAGATACAGAATAAACGTATATTTACCATTTGCGCGCGAACGCGTTCACTGATAAATAAATACAATTATTGTTTTAAAATATTAACAATAGCAATAGGACACTAATCATTTAAGTTTCATTTGTGCTTTTCCTAATTGGGGAAACACGTTATACATCTTAAGTTTTGTTTCTGCTTTGAAAAAATTACCATAAGTTCAAGTAAACAAAAAAGTTGTATTTTAAATTGGCTTCATACGTTTCCTGAATCTAGTGTACATTTGTTCTTAGGGCTGTTACCATTTCTTCGTAACAATTAAGTACCGGGAAAATGTACTAAAAAACAATATATGACACAAAAACGTGTCAGAAATTTTAGGAGACATTTAAAATATGCTATGTTTAAAACTTAACTGTTTTACAACATGTTCACATATACAATATTTTATAAATATTATTAAAATGTGTTTTAAGATAAAAACTTATAAATATCAGTTTTGAAGTCTGCAATCTATACGCTCCTAAACTGGTTAACTGAGCTTACATGTAACTACAATATTGATTATATTTTTTTTAATCACAAGAAAGCGTTGTGGCAAACATAATTCAGAAGTCAAGAAAATATGTTGTTTCTCACCTACATTCACACTGTACGTATCTAGCACATGCGTAGCTTACTTCTATTCTATCTTGTAATAAAAAGATAAAACAATACAGACACTACAATTTAAACTGTAGGTCTAGAATCTGTCGAGATAGAGTTCGCTTGTAAGTGCTCTAACTAATAAATTTTCCTTTTGGTTACTGTAGTCAGTTTTTTCTACACAGTTCATCTGTGTTTTATTCAGATTAGTTGAATGTCATTGGAAACCACTAATGGATAACCATTAATTACATGTTTTAAATGGGCAATGATATTTTTATGAAAATTGTTTATTTCCCTTCAAGATTGATTCGTAATGTTCGTTTCGTGATGTCATAATTGATATAACAGTCTATACTGAAGTATAATATTTCCTGGAATACTGTATTATGGAACATGACAGTGTACTAAAACCACAAATCAAGTCTTGTGTAATTCTGCCGCAAAAATCCAAAAAAAATAATATTTCATTTAAAAAAATATTGTTAAAATCCATCATGTCTGAATAAGTAGAATACATCACGCAATCTCTCACTACACTTATATTTAGTATGGTACGAGTTATTTTGTAAGTTTTTTCATATTAGTTAATAAAAAGCTAAGATATTTTATATTGGTTTTCGTACCTTAATTTGTAATAAGTAGAACCTCCGCCCCTTGCGGACAGGGCTCTGATTGGTCGAGAGGGGGTCACGTGATCCAAGATGGCGGCCGCGCATGCGCAGAGGGAGGGCATGTGCGGGAGAAATTCCTCATATGCGGGAGAAATTCCCTCATGTGCGGGAGAAATTCCCTCCTCACACTCTTATCCTAGTGTTTTGGGGTGTTTTAGGGTGTCAAAATCGGTGATTTGGTGGGTCCAGGAGGGACGGAGGGAATTCCAACATGGCTGCGCCCATGTATCACGTGATCAAAAAAAACCAACATGGCTGCGCCCATGTATCACGTGATAAAAAAAAAAACCATTATGGCTGCGCCCACGTAAACATAACCTCACTTTCTTTCTCAGCGGGGATTTCAAATAAAACGACTCAGTAAAGATAAGCTATTTATTGCTACATAATCAGTGGTCACCGTGGTCAGCCTCCGGGTCCCTTGCGGTTACCTGTAAAAAAAACCAGACATGTAACGACTGCAACCGCAAACTTCCTATTGGTCGGAATAAACGCGTCTCTGATTGGTCCAAAATAGCAACCAAGCACTCTGATTGGTCAGTGTTCTACACAGTCAGCAGAGATTTCCCTGTCTCGTCAGTTTGGAGGTGGACGTCAAAGAGGTAAGACCTATGTCGCTCTGTTCCTTGATATTGCACAACATTGTGTATGCATAGTCGATATCAAGACAATAAATAAATAAAAATTTTTGTAAATAAATAAAACATTGCTTACCTACCTAGTTACCTAGATATTATTTTTTAATATATTACTGTTGCAATGGAATCTCAGCCTATTGAAGTGGATCCTGAGTCTCGTATGGAGTTGAATCCTGTAAAAACGCTAGGTAAAAACGAGACTTACATAAAAAAAATATAGGGTATACGGTGTTAAGACCACCTTCAAATTTAATACAGTCCCTGAAAACATTGACGAAATTGATTGGTTAAGGACGGGGTTTTCTAAAATTGTAAATGACATGAAATCAAACTGCACTGATTCAGACTACCTGGGCTTCACCCTTCATAGTCTAAATTTAAAAAGTAAAGATCCGGGCTACGTGGCATTTCGACCAGCTGATCAGGTCAAAGATGATGTGCTTTTTGAAATTTTTGGTGGGATAATTCAAAGTAATGCCGTAGAGTAGAGTGTACTAGAATTAATCTTCCTGTAGGTAGTGGTAGAGTAAGACCAGGTTTTTATAATAACTTTGAAGAAGAATGTAAAGCACGTAGAGGTATCGTAGTCATTAAGAATAGCGATAATCTGTGACTAACGCGTGCGCTGGTAGTGGCCAAGGCTAACGTTAAAAAAGATCCCGAGTATGAATTGATAAAAAAAGACAGATGTCAGAGACAAACGACAAAGGCGAAAAAATTGATGGCCAAAGCCCGAGTTCAAATACCGAGAGAGGGAGCGGGGGTCCCCGAGCTGTCAAAATTCCAAGACCACCTCAAAAAATATAACATCACAGTTTTCAATTATAACAGTAAAGGTAGGGACGTATATTTTAGCGGCAACAACGAAAGTGCTTTGTACAAAATTAATCTGTTGTACCATAGGGGTCACTACAATGTAATCACTAGTCTGACCGCCGCCTTTTATTGCCATTTCTATTGTGAAGCGTGCCATGTCCCTTACGACCACAAAGCTGAACACAGGTGTTCAAATGTCTGCCCTGCGTGCCAGACAGTCTCTCCACCCTGTAAAGAGGAGCATGGAGGAATAGTTTGCCCAAATTGTAATATCACTCTAAAAAATCAAATATGTTTCGCGGCTCATCAGGGTGAACAATGTAAATCCGTGAAAAAATGCTTACAATGCCACAGACTCGTATTTCTGAAACAGCGTTAATCGAAGCACGTGTGCGGGGAAGTTTTCTGCAAAATTTGTCGCGAGTTCATGGCCCCAAACCACCAGTGCTACATGCGGGTCGACACAGGAAAACCCAAAACCAAAGACTTTCTGTTCATCTTTTTCGATTTAGAAACTCGCCAAGACATTGTACATTGACGACGATAAAAGGGTTCACAAGGTGAACCTCTGTGTCGCCCAACAATTCTGTTGGAAATGCATCGGTGGGGAAAATTGTGAAAATTGTAGCACCCGCACTCGAGTCTTCAGACAAGACCCTGTAGTTAAATTCATGGATTATGTGATGGATGTTAGGAAAAGTTTTCAAAAACGTTTGTGTAATGGCTCACAACGGACAGGGTTTCGATTTCCAATTTATCTTAAAATACGTATTGGAACAGACAAAATTCAGTCCAGAGCTGATTATGCGTGGCACTAAAGTCATTCTCATGGAATTGGACAACGTGAGATTTATCGACTCACTGAACTATTTCCCCATGGCCCTCTCAGCACTCAACAAAGCCTTTGATCTACCCCCAGAGAAGAAGAAGGGTTACTTCCCTCACTTGTTTAACACTCTGGCAAACCAAAACTATGTAGGCCCCATCCCACCCAAGGAATACTACTGCCCTGAATCGATGTTCGAAAAAAGTTATAAAGATTTTGAAAATTGGCATAATGACCAGGTCAACAAAAACGTAGTGTTTGATTTCCAAAAAGAACTGATTGAGTATTGTATTTCAGATGTAGACATATTGGCGCAGGCGTGTATAAAATTCAGAGCAATGTTTCTCGAAGAATGTAACGTAGACCCGTTCATGGAAGCGGTCACCATAGCCAGCGCCTGTAATTTGGTGTTTAGACGTAAGTTCTTAAAACCCAATACTATTGGCCTGGTCCCTAACAATGGATACAGACTTGTTGACATGCAATCCCCCATCGCTTTACAGTGGCTGACTTGGGAGGAGGATCAGCGCGGCGTCCGAATCCAACATGCAGGGCGGGAAAGAGAAGTCAAAATTGCCGGCATGAAAGTAGACGGTTTCGACGGTGAACGTGTGTATGAATTTCAGGGTTGTTATTTCCACGGGTGTCCTAAATGTTACAAGTATGAGAGGGAAGTGCCCTTGCCCGACGATCCCTCAGACTCTTTGCATCTGAGGTACGAAAGGACCAAATCCAAAATAGATAAACTCCAAAATTCCGGATACGAAGTTATCGAGATGTGGGAGTGTGAATTTAAGAAAATGAAAAAAGATCCTATATTGGCATACCTAAATTCATTACCAATTCTAAACACGCTTCCACTTAATCCAAGAGACGCCTTCTTTGGTGGTAGAACAGGCAACGCAAGAACATACCACAAGTGTGCAGAGGGGGAGTCTATACAGTATGTGGACGTATGCTCTCTCTATCCTTTTGTTAATAAATTTAAAATGTATGTAAAATCTCATCCTAAAATCTATGTGGGTGACAAAGAATGTAGGGGGCGAGGCATGCAGGCTGAAGGTCTTCTTAAATGTAAAGTCCTGCCCCCTCTAAAGTTGTATCACCCGGTTCTCCCTACACGCATGAACGATAAATTAATGTTTGTTTTATGTAGGACGTGTGGGGAGGACATGTACTCGGGTGACTGTGCCCACACCACGGAAGAGAGAGCGTTGACGGGGACATGGACGATGCAGGAAATTAGAAAATCTGTAGAAAAAGGCTATACCATTTTAGAAATGTACGAATTATGGGAATACGAGGTGGTGACCTATGAGGATGGCGGACTCTTCACAGACTTTGTAAATAAATTTTTAAAAATCAAGCAGGAGGCATCGGGCTACCCTTCCTGGTGTCTCACTGATCAGGACAAAGAAACGTACATTAAAAAATATTTTGAACACGAAGGTATCAGACTTGACCAAACAAAAATTGAAAAGAACGCGGGTCTTCGCTCCCTCGCGAAATTAATGCTAAATTCGTTTTGGGGAAAATTCGGACAGAGAGAGAACCAAACTAAAACCTCAATTGTGAGAACGCCTGACGCCTTTTTCAAATTACTGACAAGCCCCGGTACACAAGTAAATACCGTTCAAGAAATTAACGAAGAGGTTCTCCTCGTAAATTGGCAAAACATAGAAGAGGTTAGCGAGTCCCTCAGAACCGTCAACGTCGTCTTGGCCGCTTTTACCACATCTCACGCGAGGTTAAAACTGTATGAACACTTGGAACAGCTACAATCTCAAGTCCTTTACTATGACACAGACAGCGTACTACGAACGGTCATGGACGCTCTCATGGAGGAGCACGGTAAATACGACTGCCTCAGTGCGGAGTGTGTACTGTACACACCACTTGGAGGTTCACACTCTTACTGCGACCTAACGTGTGCCATCACGGCTCTGGCTATAGAACCTTACTTCCGGATGTATTTTGAAAGTCTACGCCCCAACGCCTCCATTATCCATTTGATAAGATACCGTATGACCCCCAACAGTTACATTCTCGGTACGGAAAGAAACCTTGCGCTAGAGCCGGAAGTTTTGATCCATGCGGAACATGTATATTACTTTTCGCTATCTAGCGATGATATTGAACATCTAGACAGGACATTGCGCTGTAGGACTTGCAGAAGGTCTCTGCTCAAAAATGCGTGGAGAGGTAGATGCAACTGCCTCCGCTAAACCGTCTAAGCAACAAGGGATGGGACAGTATTTGATCACCGGGCGACAACCAGTTACTTCTGGACTGGCCCTCAAAATCAAATACTGTTTAACCTGGGCATCGAACATGCTAGTGTTCGATGTGGGTGTTCCAAACCACACCACTTAGACGAATATAAATACCGGTATATAGCTTATTTTTCTTCATTTACAAAATGGACGCGATAGCGAAAGAACTTCACAGGCCGGCTAGGCGTAACTACCCCAGACGCAGGGTTACGCTGAAAGGAATTAATGACCTGTATCAAGCGGACCTTGTAGAGATGATACCTTACTCGAGAGTAAACAGAGGTTACAAGTATATACTGACGATGCTAAACTGTTTCTCAAAATTTGCGTTTGCCGTTCCTATAAAGAACAAGACCGGCGCTGAAGTCGCGCATGCACTAGAATCTATACTGGCTAAACACAAGATGAAAAACTTTCAAACGGACCACGGTAAAGAATGGTACAACAGTCACGTTAAAAAACTTTTAAACAAACACAGCATTAACCATTACTCGACCTACTCACATTTGAAAAGTTCCATTGTGGAACGTCTAAACAGAACCCTGAAAGAAAAAATGTACGAGAGATTTACGGCACACGGTAGCTACGAGTGGTTAAGTATTTTACCAGACATAGTCAAGGAGTACAACAGTAGTGTGCACAGGACAATCGGTATGAAACCAAAAGATGTTAGACGAAAACACGTAAAACAGATTCTCGCCCGCATAAATAAACATAATAAAGTGGTTTAAAACAAAAAATCCCAAATTCCGTGTAAGCGATCAGGTTAGAATTAGCAAATACAAAGGTGTATTTAAAAAAGGATATCTACCCAACTGGTCAAATGAAATATTTACAATATTTGCGATAAAACCTACAAAACCTGTAACGTATATATTACAAGACATAAGAGGTGATATTTTGCAAGGCGGTTTCTATGAACAGGAACTGATAAGAACCGCAACAGGAAATGCCTATCTCGTTGATAAAGTACTCCGGCGGAAAGGCTCCAAGGTCTTGGTGCGGTGGCGCGGTTTTGACGATACTCACAATAGCTGGGTAAACTCCAAAGATATTATTAAACCTAAAAAAAGAAAGTAAATTATAAAACATGATGCAATACCGTGGAACCGTCATTACCAAAATGAAGCTCGTAAAGCAAGCCACGACGTTTTAACGTCCACAACATGGACGAGTATATAGGTAGCGGATTAAGCCGCAAAAACAAAAACGGTCCGCTTTTACCAGACTCGATAAGAGGTTTAATTGTAGGCCCTTTCAACTGTGGTAAAACAAACGTGTTATTTAATCTGATCACCGATCCGAACGGATTACGATTCGAGAATGTGTACGTATTTTCAAAGTCATTGTACCAACCAAAGTATCAATTACTGGCTAAAATGATACCGAAGGAAGTAGGGTATTTCGCGTACGACGATAGCTCCCTGGTCATTGAACCAGACGAGGCTAAGGAAAACTCTTTGATGATTTTTGACGATATAGCTTGCGAAAAGCACGGCAATATCCGTAGTTACTTCGCTATGGGGAGGCACAAGAACGTAGATACATTCTATCTCGGTCAAACCTACAGTCACATACCGAAACAGCTGGTCAGAGACAATGCAAATCTCATAATACTCTTCAAACAGGATGACATGAACCTACACCACGCTTACAGTGATCATGTCAATACCGATATGAGATTTGAAAAATTCAAACAGTTGTGCAGTATGGCGTGGAAGGACAAACACGGTTTTATCGTCATTAGCAAGGACGATGACATTGATAAAGGGAGGTACCGAGTAGGTATAGACAGTTTTGTTCAAGGTCTATAATGGTGAGGATCTACACTTATAACGACATCAGAGGGTTCTCGGACCAGAGACTCCACAAAGTCAACTCAAATCTGTGTACGTGGTACTACCCGGACAAGAAAAAATTTTGCGGTAATTACTGTAGCAGACGACCACCACACGGTTTCCTTTTCAATAGAAGGTGCTGGAGACACAAACGCCAAGGACAGTACAGTGCAACCATTCCTCCTGTAATTCTGTTAATGATTTCGTCCAGCGAACGGTTTTATAACCGCGATATCTGGATAGAATTTTTGAAAAGGAGCCAGGAGAAAGGTGTACCGTTTGAACTCATTTTATACCACGAAGACATGTTAAAGTGTACTGTGCGGGAATCGCAGAACCTCTTGTCCAGATTCAGACCGTTTCCAGACCAATTCGGTAAGCTTGTACCGCTGAGGAACGCGCACGGCGGTATATACTTTGCCCAAGTCTGTATAAAGATGTTGGAGTACGCTTGTAAAGTCCCACACACCTCACGTTGCATCATTCTCACGGAGCGAACTATACCTATTAGGAAACCCGTTACAATCTACAGACAAGTATTGGCCTCGAAATGCTACAGCGACATCAGCTATAACGTGGCGTACGGGCCGGTCCCACGTGGACTACCGAGAGGCGAGAGAAACAAAGAGTTTGCGGCTGTAAATAATCTGTGCCAGAGCCTCTTTACTTCAGAATTTCTAAAGGTGGCCTTACCAACTGTCCCTATGTACTGTGAAATGTTCGGAATAAGTCTGATGGACGGAGTGTATAGTATTACAAACCGTGATCAGTTTGAGGCGTGGAGGAGATTTACAGGAGCCAATCCTTGTGAGTTCTGGCTACTCAACTCATACCTGATCCATATACACGGTAGGGTGAGGAACCCTATCGCTCGGTTAAAAGAGTACATGGATAAGACGGTAGAGAATGACAAGTACACGGCGGCCGAGATCCCGCAGTGGAGAGACGGATGGAAGAGGACGTTTGTATTTAGATTACGAGCGCAAGTGCAAATACCGAGATCAGTCTACTTCAGGAAACTGGGTACGGTAGCGTCACTTGGTGACATTATACACTACCTTAGAAAACACAAGAAACGCGCAATGTTTTTCAGACAAGTCGAACTACCGTAGTTAAAAGTGTCAACTCAACACGGACACGGTCAGTGTGCAATATGGAGCCAAACAAGAATAATAACAAGAAGAAGGTAAGATTTGACGACAGAGTGAAGGTTCATTTCGTTCCAAGATACGATGAGTGCAGAGGTATTGATGTATCACATGTTTTTGAGCAAATGAGGAAAGCGTATATAAATGTTAAACGGACAGATGGTGGCATCATTGATAAAAATGGAGCGGAACGAGAAACAGCTTACAGCCGAGATATCAAAGTTGAGAACGGCCATCAGGCGAAAGTATAAGGAGTTTAAACAAGGGACTCTGTCTACCGAGATACGTCTGGAAAACCAGTACAAACCACTCCTGTCTGAACTGCGAAAGAAAACCAAGAATTCCGAAAATATAAAAATCGAACCTGAGGAAGAGCAGCAGGAGATAAAAGAGGAACTCTTCTCTCCCGCTGTAACATCATCTCCGAGAGTGCCCGCTTACTTACAGGACGACGAAGTGTTGGAGACTAGTGATCCACCTTTACCCGAAGCAAGCGATATCCTTTCCACCGCTAAAGGACAACTAGAGGCTTCACAATGGGTGGAAAACACATTCCAAAATGCACTTACAGTCAAGTACATGAAGTCACTGATGAAGGACTTTCCCAGTCAAAGAAAGATTGATTCCATATACGGACCACGCTACGATAACGGCACACTAATGATTGGAAACAAAGTGTTAAATTTCGATAGTAACGGCAGTATAGTCATAGATGATGTGTACTACAAACCTACGAAAGGTCTGTACGAATTGGTCTTTAAACGCGCACCGTTACATTACGATGAAACTGATTTGGTCACTTACAAGGATATATTGAACAGGACACACGCTCACAAAAGAGGTTACAATTATAAAAGTACCATAAACCGTAACAAATCAACATAATACGAACTTGTCATTTCAAAACTATTTCCCAAAGCTTACTCGGGCAAAGGCTTCAAGGACATGTCAAACCCTGATCCCGTGTACTACGATGATCCGAACGAATTGTGTGAGAGATTAAAGGTTTTAATAGGTTCAGCTGAGGCGGGTAATACGGGTCATAAAAACGAAATTATAAACATCGTGGAAGAGTTGAGGGAGTTGAAACTCATCCGTGGTAGAGGAAATTCCAGGTATAGAGCATTGGTATAAAAAGTAAAGGATGTTCTCTTAGATTACAGTTTCAAAATGAGCGTGGACAAGTTTGGTCGCACCGGTGGCGAGACCGGTAAAAGAGGCCCTCCTGGGGTCGGGTTTCGCATAACGGTAGACGGTGATTACGATATCAAGGGCAAGCGGTTATGTAACGTGGCCGATGCCCAGCAGAGTCTAGACGCTATAAACCTGCAGACCTTGGACAAGAAATTAAATGACACTAAAACAGATATGACCCTGTATATGCTCAAGACACTAAATGTGAATAAACTCAATGCCAGAAATAACAGAATACCTAACGTAGCTAACCCTACGAACGAAGCGGATGCCGTCAACTTGCGAACGCTAAATAAAAGAACATTAACGTTCGATACTGAGATAATAGACGCTAAAAAGAGAAGAATAATCAACCTGAGCGATGGTGAAGGATTAAACGACGCTGTCACTCTGTCACAACTACATAACCTTACACCTATCAAGAGTATTAGAGATTCTACCGTTACTTTCAATAATTTCAGACTCCGCAGCGTTGGATGGCCTGTCGAGCCTACGGACGCTACGACTAAACGGTATGTAGATAGTCGTATACCCCAAATGGGTAAAGACGGGCATTGGAGTTTTGGACATAAGCGGCTGAGCGAGATTGAAGAGCCTCTATACGAGGGTGAAGCTGTTAATCTCAAATACTTTCAAAAACACGCCATGACCAGAGCGGTGCAAGATTGGAACGCGCAAGCCGGTAAAGTCACTAATCTGAGAGATCCTACCGACATGAGTGACGCGGTGACCGTGAATTACCTAGTGAGAGTACTGAGTGATGTTGTGTACGGTATGTACAAACTACTGGCTCCGCCGCTAGACGCTATACACTTAACCGATAAAGGCGAGTGGATCAGATTCAACATTGTCGACCCTTACTTTAGGGACCCGGTGAGCAGGGTGGTGAGATCGAGATATAAGTAGGTTGTTGACATGTTTACCGTCAGTTTACTTTAGAACCTGGCGAGATGCGGTTACTTGTACTTGTACTTGTACTGGTCCATCTGACCACAGCGAACAAGACCCTGACCTACTTAGAGAAATACGGCTATCTCAACAGCAACGGAACATCGCTGACTAACAATATTAAGGACGCCATTACGAGGTTTCAGGAGACGTTCGGACTACAGGTGACCGGATATGAAAACGAGGAGACGCTGAAGCTGATGGACACACCCAGATGCGGTAACTCGGACGAAGGCATAGCCCCGTTTTCCGTGAACCCATTAGTTAAATGGAACTCAACTCGGGTCACGTGGAACATGATTGGCTCTGGCATCCAGTATGCCAACATCGTTGAGAGACCGTTTTCCTTGTACTCCAAGCACTCTGCTCTCGAATTCCGTAGAAGTTACAGTAATCCCACTATAATGGTAGTGATTTCCCCTAAGAAACACGTGGCGTACTACCTTAAAAGCACTTGCAGTTACGATTTTGACGGTCCAGGCGGCGTTCTCGGCCACGCCTTTCTCCCTCGACCGTGGCTGAACCAATCGGATATACACCTTGATTTCGAAGAGGACTGGGACTTTACAATGAATATACCCGCACCGGAGAAGACTTCGTTCTTTACAGTGATGGTCCACGAAATAGGCCATGCTCTCGGTCTTCAGCATTCGTCTGTGTTACGATCCGTAATGTTTCCGTCCTATTACCCGCCATCGGGTATCAACAACTTGTACGAATTTGATTTGGACAGAGACGATCAGCTTGCAATTTAGGTTTTGTACGGACCGCCTGTCCCCTCCTCCTCCTCCTCCACGTCCACAACATCATCCACTACAACATCCACTACTACTACGACAACAACAACATCGACTACCACTAGGCCTACCACGCCTACACCTACAGAATTGGACATTTGTAATTTACGGCACAAACTCAACACGTTCTTAGTAGTGAGAAACAGACTGTACGCGTTTTACGGTAAATACGTTTGGATACTCAGCCTGAACGAAGCCCATAGAACGCGTGAAGAGTTTACCAATCCTCTGATAATTACAGAGTGGTTGACGTTCTTACCGTCGAACTTTAATAATGTCTCAGCCGTGTACCAGAGACCGGACGGAGACGTAGTCATGATTGTGGACAGGACTTTATACGTTATAGATTACCCGTCACTTAGACTGTCCAATCAAAGACCCATTAGCAGAATCGTACATACCAGAGTTAAGAAAGTCAATGCAGCGTTAAACAGTAATATGGGTAAGACCTACTTCTTTGTCGATGACAAGTTTGTCGTAGAGTTGAACGAATGCACCCTCACAGGCACCATGTTAGGGATGACCTCAAGCGTACTCCCAGGTGTTCCAGGATCTATAAAGGGTGGATTCAGGTATATAAACGGTCGTATTTACTTTATAACAGACAGTTACGTGCTGGAGTTTGACGAGTTTACCGGTACTGTCACGAAATCCGAGGCGGACATCTTCGACGTACTGCAGATTACTTGTGTGCGTGAATCGCTACTCAAACAGTTGTATAAAGTGATACGGTATATAAATGGCGAATCACAAGCGTAAATCAAACAGAGTGAAACGAGCTGTCAAGCGGGGCAGAGGTATAGTGACCAGCGCGCTGAGAAACGCACTGCCCGCTGTAGGCACCATAATAAATCGTGCTGTTGACGCTTTACCAGTTGAGTTACACCTCCCCGGGGTTTTCGGTACTGTGGGCCAGGCACCAGGTTGTCTGAGAGACTTGCACGTGGCGAGAAGGGTATTAATAAGTTGGACGAATTTTGTAGAATCCACGATATAGCGTACTCGAAATATACGGATTTGGAACACCGGCGAGAGGCCGACAAAGAATTGGCCAGAAGAGCTTGGCAAAGGGTGAAATCAGGAGACGCTAGTGTAGGAGAAAAGGCTGCGGCCTTAGCAGTGACTGCGGCCATGAAAGCTAAAACAGCGTTTGGGGGTGGGAGAAAGAAAAAAACAAAGACAAAGCGAGGGAGGGGTAAGTCAAAAGGGCGAGGTCTCTACCTGAAACCTTACCCAAAGAGGGGAGGTGGTGGTGGGGTGAGGAAAAGGAAGAGGTGTTGTAAAAAAAAACAACAATCTCGATACCGATAAAACCTCTAACAAACCACGAATTGATCCGTTACGCGAGGTTACTCGATATTCCGAACTTTCGAGGTGTATACATGAGGGACACACTGCCCAAGACCCCGCGGCTGTACGAGTCGGCCATAGTAAATCTGGACAGTTCACGAGGTGAAGGAACGCACTGGGTCTGTTATAAGAAACTAGGAAATAGAGTGTACTACTTTGACAGTTTTGGTAATCTGAGACCGCCGGTAGAACTCGTTTCTTACTTTGGGTCCGGTGTCAGTGTACAGTATAATTATGAGCGTAAACAGTCTGATGACTCAGTAGTCTGCGGACACTTGTGTTTGAAGTTTCTAGCAAATAATGTTTTCACTTAGCGGTGTGGCCCCGCACGTATCTTGTGAGGTCTTTCCACCAATGGATTTGAGCGATGGGGAGTACGAAATCGGCCTAATTGACCTGTCCACGTACTATACAATTCCGAACATTGAAAAGGGTGTAAATGACAAGTTTCACTACGGAAACGGTAAAGAGATAGTAATAGATGAAGGGTCGTACGAAATTGAAAACATTGAAGAATATATCAAGTCGCACATTGACGGAGGCGTGACGTTCAGTCTTAAGGCAAACAATAACACTCTAAGGTCCGAAGTATCGTGCAGTGAAGCGATAAATTTCGAAATATCGGGATCCCTAGCTCCTGTACTAGGTTTCACCGCGAAAATGCTCGAGCCTAATAGAGTCCACATGTCCGACCTCCCCGTCAGTATTATGACGGTAAACACGATACGTGTTGAGTGTAATATCGCCCGAGGATCCTTTCAAAACGGTGTAGAAGGACACGTGCTGCATGAGTTTTACCCTGAAGTCGCTCCAGGGTATAAAATAGTCGAGAAACCGAGCACAGTCATCTATTTACCTGTGAACGTCCGTAGGGTGAACAATATAGCTGTCTCTCTCAAAGACCAGACCGGTGAATTGATAAACTTTAGAAACGAACCGTTATCGTTACGTATACACATAAGGAAACGGCAATGGGCCTAGTATTTAGAGAAGTGCCGTACACCGTTCCCCTCATTCGATCACAAAAGACCGCGGTGTTAACACCTAAGAACATCAAGTTTATTAGATCGCTGGGTTTTAAGTATGGCTCTGCTATCGATAGAATCGGCCGTCGAGTACGATGAGGCGATAACCGGTTGGGAGTTTCACTCTCACAAACCGTACGCCTCGTCAACTCTAAAGAATAACGACGAAATCAGGATTCCAATCAGTCAACAGGATATAATTACAGCACCGTTCGAAAGCAGTTTACACATCAGCGGAAAAGTGCGTGCCAAAAAGGCGGATGGGGCCGCGGCCAGTGTTACATTAATAAACAACGCTATTGCATTTTTATTCGACGATATAAGGTACGAGATCGGCGGTATAGAGGTTGACAGGGTGAAAAATGTAGGTATTACAAGTACAATAAAAGGACTGATTTCCATCAGGAAAGAGGAGGAGGCTGGTCTCTTGAATGCATGTTGGCTAGGTCCGGGTGAAACCGGTCAGGCCAGTGAATTTACATATTCAGTGCCTCTAAAACTGTTGCTGGGTTTTGCCGAGGATTATAAAAAGATCGTGGTCAATGTCAGACAGGAACTGATTATCTTGAGGTCGGCTACCGACATTAACGCGGTCAAAAGCACGGATGCGGCTAACCTCGACTTTGAAATAACCTCGCTCTACTGGCGTGTTCCACACATTACTGTATCCGACAGTTACAAATTGAAATTATTGCGTGTTATTGAGAAAGATACTCTGATTCACCTGCCGTTTCGATCCTGGGAAATCCACGAATACCCCTCTTTACCACAAACGACTCGTCAGAGTTGGACGATAAAAACGAGCTCTCAAATTGAGAAACCCCGCTACGTTGTTTTGGCATTTCAGACAGGAAGAAAAAATGATCTGAAAAAGGATGCGTCTTCTTTTGACCGTTGTGACCTGACAAATGTAAGACTGTATTTGAATTCGCAATATTATCCTTACGACAATGTCCACGGTGACTTGTGCATTTTTTACGAGATGTTTACAAGATTCCAAAGCTCGTACTATCAGAAACCGGGAGCGCCTACCGTTGATTTTGAAAAATTCAAGTCCCACGCACCACTCTATGTGATTGATTGTTCTAAACAGAACGATTCGATCAAGTCGGGACCAGTAGACGTGAGATTGGAATTTGAGGTGAAAAATAATTTTCCGGCAAACACGACGGCGTACTGTCTCCTCTTGCATGACTCCCACATGGCGTACACCCTGCTTACCGGTAACGTAAAACGTATGATGTAATAGTGGTGGTGGTGGTGGTGGTGGTGGTGGGGATCGTTAGGTATAAATTGAGCGACTCCTACACCGACGTACATTACCTACCCAGTGTTGAACACTCTCGCAACGATGGGGCTATACATTCGCGGTTATAAGGAAGGAGTAGAGATGAGATCATTGGGATACTTCAACTGCATTAAGTTTACATCCTATGCCAGCTTTTACGATGTTAAGGACTTTAACAAAATTGAGATTCGTTTTGAGGTAGACGATGAGCCCGAGGCCTACGACACGGATGATGAGGAGGAGAATAATCCTATTAAACAGGCTCTAAATAGGTATAGAGAGGGTATAAAAGCTGGAGTGTACACTTCCTTGTGGAAAGACGGAGAGATGAAAACATGTAAATACCTCGACTGTGCTAATTTCACACCTAATAGTGCATTTTATGATGTGACGGGTGTTGACAGAATTAGGGTTAGATTTTGCAGAGAGGATGATGTGAAGCTGAAAGGGTATAAAAAGGGTATCAAAGCGTATGTACACGCTTGCTTGTACAAGGACGGGATATTTAAAGGGTGTAAATCCATCGACTGTGATAATTTAACATCCCATGGCGACGCCTGGGATGTGAGGGACTGTGACAAAATTACTGTCTCTTTTTCGATAGATCCTTTCACATACGAATGGGAGGAGGAGGTGGAGGGGAAAGAACCACCTGCTAAAAAATCTCATTGGTCGGAATAAACGCGTCCCTGATTGGTCTAAATTTGGAGGTTTAAAGTATATAAGGGGCACTGTGGAAGGTACGGTCATACAAGACCGAGACCGAGACCATGGAGGACCCATCAACGGCTATGGACCTGGAGCCTACGAGGATCCCTAGACGCAAAGAGCCTATAAACTCGTTAACGGGAATTTTTCTTATGTCTGTTTATTTTATTGATTGTGATCTTTCAAAGTGTGTGATTGTGGGTTTTGTTAAAAACCGGGGTGACTCTCTCGGAATACTGTTTAAGGGTAAGAAGGGTTGTGTTTATTGGTCATTCGATGTGTTTAACGTGTTTTCACAATACTTCAATTCCGTAACCCTGGCTCTGGAGAATAAAACCAAATTTTATATTAAATCAGACACGGAGGAGGAGGATATCAAGGTCACAAATGTTTTCGGTCGTATGCACGTGTTTCTCTTTGACGGGGAGCATACTTTAACTCTTAACAAACACGAGTGGAATAAGTTCACTGCCAACATCCCACTGATGCACATCGTATTGAGAGATCTGTTCTTGATTGAGGAACCTGTTAAAACCGCAATTGAAAACAGTGACAGTGACCTCCTCCCTAGTCGCATAGCTCACAGGCTGTCTCTCGAAATTGAACTTTTCAAACGGTGGCCAAATGGAGGCGATAGTTGAGTTTCACGCTTTTAAAGATAATGACAATCGATTTATTGTAAAAGAGTTTGTAATAATCAGTCATCTCTTTCGTGCACACATCGTATTCAAGCCTCCATACGATAAAGCGGAGTTAAATTCTAAAATGGCCAGAACCGCTCGGTGGCTGGAGCGCCACTTTCACAACATCAAGTGGGAGGAGGGTGGTATAGAGTACGACGAGGGGATTATACGAGCTCTGTGTAAGCCCTTTGTCACTGTATATACTAAGGGGTTAGAAAAAGTTGAATTTTTATCTAATTTTCATAATAACGTAGTTGATAGAAATATTGTAGAGAGTAAGGAGACTATCGTTTCCGATACTCACTGTATTTTACCTCAACATAATAGTGACTTCACTTATGCTTGTGCTTTAAAAAAAGCTCTAGAGCGGGGTGGGGTGAGTGAGTGGTAAGCTCCTAAGGCAGGCCTAAACTCTGTAAGTCCTGGGGCTTTCAACTGCTCTTACGGCAGGCCTAAACTCCGTAAGACCGGGAGCAGTTGTGTGTGTGTGTGTGTGTGTGTGTGTGTGTGTGACAGATACCTCTATGGCAGGCCTAAACTCCGTAAGTCCAGGGGTATGTACCTCGCTCTAGATGCTGTAAAATAAATAAAAATAAAAAAAATAAAAAAGTCTTTGCGAGTGTTTTACGAGTTACATTGAAAGGCTTCTCCGAGTAAAGTTACTTGTTACACTCGCGAGGATAAAAAAAATAAAAAATAAAGTATAAAATAAAACGTATCTCACCGAGAGACAGGGTTTCGGCATTGAGTTGAGAAGTCCTGTCATTGGTGAGGTACAAAAAAATATGTTGGGAGGTAGCAAATTTGTCATGGAATGGCTACCACCTGTGATGAGCGATGGTTGGGGCTCATCACCCGAGAGGTTAGGCCTACTGGGGATGCTCTCGGTTAACAAAAAGAACGCGCCTAAGACCTGACCTCATGGGTGGTGTGGAACGAAGGTCACCTTGTACCAGCACATGTGACAGGAAGCGGTCCGGCTGCATATAAGCAGAGGACGCGTGTGTATCCTGCACTTTCCTATCATGTCCGACTGTGAACGTTTAGCCATAGTCTGCTTCCTCATGGCCACCGCCATGTTCGTGGTCATGCTGGGAGTACTGTGTTGTGCCCCTAGAGCCAGGATCGGGAACACTACAGTGTTGCTGTTGATTCTCGCACTCCTGAGTGTGGTATCAGCCGGCAGTGAAGACGTAAGTCATGCAATAATTTCATGTAAATGTTATACTGTTTTACTAATATATTTACTAATGTTCGATTAATGTTTAGGAACAACCCTCGACGGCGTCTACAAACGGTTGGACAGGGGACGATGATGGAGCCATAGACTTGGTACGTTTATATCCAACACCGTTATCCCTACACTTTAATGAAATCTATTACTGATACAGAATTATTTGCAGACTCGACCATCGACATCGCGTGGAGGTTGGTCGGCGAGCGGGTGGTCTCGCAGAGGTCAGGAAGTGAGTGTTTGTTTCGTGTTTGTTTTCTGTTGTTGTTGTTGTTGTTGTTGTTGTCTAGCACATGTATCGCATAACTTATAAATATTGTTTTAGAACTCCGCCAGACCCCGCAGTGAGCCGGTACCCATTCCCACTACGGTACGTAAAATAGTACTAATGTTGTTTTTTTCGTCATATGACAGGTTTTTTCAATTTTTTATATCCTCTGTATTATTTGCAGACGGCGCGACGTATCTGCGTGATAGAGGATGTCTTTTCGTTGGCTCCTCATCGTTTCAGGCCTATTGTGAGTTTTACTGTGATATTTTACGTGTTACACTTTACGTATGTACTACCTTAAGGAATTTATGACTAACGGGTTTGTTTGTTTGTTTTCTTTTGTAAGAGACGTGTGGAGGACTACATGGGGTTCTGTGACGAGGATCTTGGGCAGGTAATAACCATTCTCTCATCTACGTACTGATATTGAACGGTTAGCGGCGTACACTGATGATTCTCCTCGTGTTTTACAGATGTTTGCAGAGTCCGACCTTGTCGAGGCTCTTGACCGGGCAGAGAGTCAAGAGCACGATAGGGAGATTTCGGAACTGCTGGATCATCTGAACGAGCCGCAGGAGGTCTGGGATGAAACTAGTCTGGATCAAAGGGTTAGTTCCATCAATTGAAAGTACAATTTACGGATGTGTGATAAATAGCATATCTGAGGGTGTATGTATATGTACAGATCAGCTCACTGCAGCCTGCATTGCTGTCTCAATCACAGTCTGCAGCTGTTCAGAGGACTGCCGTTTGGGGATGGTCACTGCCTGCGGGCAGTGACGATAACAGCTATGACACCTCTCAGAGGCGCCGTTCCGTAGACGCCTCTGTCGCACCGTCACCCACTCCTCCGACTCGCCCGCCCTCCCCGGTACCACCCCATGATGGTCTCTCAGGCCTCTCACCGACCGGCGGATCGTCAACGGAGTTTGCCTCTACGTTCCTATCGTCGCCAGAGTACGTCCCCTCAATACCCCCGTCACCGGAGCTCCCACAAATTCCGCCTACGGTACGCGATATTGAATTACTTGAATTGTACATTATGACTTGTTTACAAGTGATGTAATCTTTCTTCTTCTTCTGTTTTAGCCCAGGGTCAGTGATTGGGAGGCGCGGGAATGTATTTCGGCCCTCCACGGTATCCGAGTACTGATGCGGGAGCTGCAATGGACGGCCAGTCGCATCTTTCTAGATACCGACCATAGGCGACAGATCAGACTCGCTCCGGAAACTTGGCGGGAGCTTCGTGAGGACTTGGAGAATTTCCTACGATCCGTTGGGGAAATAATGGAGGATGCCAGGCGTAATAACACCACTCCTCCACCCCCGGACGCCGAGGAGACACCTCTGTCACAGCCGCGTAAAGTTGAGTGTCCTGTGTGTATGGTGAATCTTCCCACGGTTGCTCTTCGGCTGTGCGGTCATACTCTCTGTCGGACCTGTGCCGACAGAGTACACACATGTCCCACGTGCCGAGCGTTAATCGTGGGGAGGTTCAACATATACCTCCCGAGGTAACTCTAGCTCTAACTTCAATTGGTTTCAAAATTCACTTTCCATTTTAAATTCTTCAATTGGTTTCAAAAATTCACTTTCCAAGGGACGGGGCATTATCGGGTCGTGGAGTGACAACCAGTTCAGACTGGACAGACTCCTATACCTCGGTAATGCTTAACCTGGGTACTGTGTTCCACACAGTACGAGTGTTCCTCAACCACACTCAGAAACTCTCAGATAACGTCTTACTTAATTTTTATCTATATTATTATTATATATAAATAATTATTTTTTAGTGTGAGGGGAACCCTAGGGAATTTTCCCTGCCAGCGCGCGCCACGGGCGCCGCCATCTTGGTTCCCGCTGAGAAAGAAAGTGAGGTTATGTTTACGTGGGCGCAGCCATAATGGTTTTTTTTTTTGATCACGTGATACATGGGCGCAGCCATGTTGGAATTCCCTCCGTCCCTCCTGGACCCACCAAATCACCGATTTTGACACCCTAAAACACCCCAAAACACTAGGATAAGATTGTGAGGAGGGAATTTCTCCCGCACATGAGGGAATTTCTCCCGCACATGAGGGAATTTCTCTCGCACATGCCCTCCCTCTGCGCATGCGCGGCCGCCATCTTGGATCACGTGACCCCCTCTCGACCAATCAGAGCCCTGTCCGCAAGGGGCGGAGGTTCTACTGTAATAAGTAAAACGATTCTGTAATAAAATGCATGAGATTCTCGTGGATCCACACCAATGTATGTCTAGGATCCTGCGAGAGTGCAGTAAGAGTTCAGGAGATTGTGGTCTGGGGAGGAGGAAGTGGCGTGCGACATGCACTGACACACCCACCGCGTACCGGTTAAATTATAAACGTCGTCCCCATTCCATGTTCTATAACAAGAGGAGACGTTGTTTTAAATGATCAATAGTTAAAAGACATTAAAATGTACAGTACATCTTTATTTTCAACAAATTATTGTTACAACACAACCGCGCAAAATAGGGTATAAACAGCATGTTTTGATTAAACATTAACCAAACATTGGAATATGGCCAATTTAATTATAAAAAAAATAAATTTATAAAATAAAATTATTAATAAAATAATTGTACTTAATAAGTAACAAATATAGCGATACATTTATTGTGTGTATGTGTATGTGTGTGTGTGGGGGGGGGGGGGGGCGGGTGCGCAAGTGTTAGTTTGTTAAAACACAGTGTTACTAATAATTATGCTATACTCATTCAAACTATAATGTATTAAAACTAATAATATTACATTTAATTCATAATTATTTTAAATAAACTTTATTTCTTTAAGCAAATTTCGTAAATTATTATTTCTAGAGCTTATAGAGATAACATTGAACTTTACTTAAAATTGAAAAAAAATTTAGGAAACATTTTGTTTTCTTTGACGTTGCTTTTATTCATCACAGCGTACTTTTTCAAGAAGACATCGGAAACAGGAACCCTTTTTGTTTAATAAACACACGTATCTCAAAATGTTATTACGTGAAATTTATTAAAAAAATAGTAGTACTTATATACTGTTGGTTTCTGAGTTTGCTCCTTGTTCTGAGTTGTTGCTGTGATTTGCTCCTTCACCAAACTATTTATTCCTCATGACAAAAACACTATAACATTGTAGGATGATTAAAGGTTGTGGAAATAAATAGGATTGTTTTCAGAAAATACTAGGAAAATAATGTTTCTATCATTGAGTTATTTTGCCACTCCAAGCTATTTCCTATTAACTAATATAAGAGTCATTTTTTGATTACACTTTGGTTGTGCATTTATGTATCTTCATGATTAACATTGTAAAAATGTTTGAAAATTTATCAAAAGTAAACATGCTCTATAAGTAAATTACATGAAAAAGTTCATTGTTGGGGCCAATTATAATTAATGGAGTAAAGCCCCCAGAATTACTAAGATTTTCTAAAAAAACATACTTTAAATGCCTTTTTGGGTGCTTAAAATTATCAAAAAGAAGGACGTTCCGTTAAACAAATGATATACAAAGATATTTTGTTTGCAACTTTGAACCCAAAGATAAGGAGAAAATAATTCTGAGACAATTTTCACACATTTTCTCTTTACTAATATTAAATACTATAATTATTACTAAAATGACTAATAAAGTACTAGAAAATATTTGATATCTTCCATGCTTTGATGGTTTTTAAGTATTCTTCCTCAACATCATTATTCTCCGGATGCACAAATATCACCTCTTCTTAAGGCTTGAGATTACAGAGGCTGAAAACTCTCAAAGTCCGGATTCTAAAAGATGGAAATTAAAAATACATGACAATTTCACTGGCTAGTCAATCCTATAGCCTATAATGTGCTATAGACTGAAAGATTACAGTTGTAATGAACTTTTAGAATTGAAAGCTCTCAGAATCGGACACTGGAGTTTTACTATTGACGGGAAGTAAGGCGGTGAAGGCTCTAACTTATAAGATCGAATACGTAGCAAGTTTTCCCCAAGAGCACCAAGAGCAGGTCTCAGATGTGCATGAATGTAGAGCAAGCGGTATTAAGGCTGGAGGCTTCTGGAGTCATACTGGAGGGAGGAATAGTCATTACTATGACTATTCCTCCCAAGTATCCCAAGTATATTCCTACCAAGAGTAAGCTCAGGTGAGCTTGAAGAATGTACGTTACTTTGAGACACTAAGCGTATAGATTTTTTAATCTTTAATTCATTCTTTGTGTAAGATCATTTAAAGTTCCAGGTATGATTAAATTATATCCAATTTTGAGGCCGATAAACACACAACAATTTCGAAGAACCTTTTTTCCTTATTGCAACTATACCTATGCACCATAGACATGTGTGAGATAACTATCAAACACTTTGAGGTCAGAAATTTGTATTTAAAAAAGTGAAAAGTACCAATTATATATACTGTCAATCAAGAGTTTGTAATTGCTGTTTCTGTGAACTACAATTTGATGTCTTAACAATTATGACTTTATACATTGATGCTGCTATCATGTTTTAAACAAGTATTTTATTCTAACAAATGTTTGGAGGCTTTGTTATAGCTTGTTATATATTTATACTTTTAGAAGAGAAGTCAGCTTGACTAAATACACCCAAAGGGTGTAAAATCGTAAATAAAATAGGTTAAAGAAGGCATAAAACACGAACTCAGTACGAGCAGCGTTGTGAGTTTACAGTTTCTTAGCTCTCTTTACCGTTATACTTTCAACCATTTTATTGGTTCTTAATCCTTGATAGCTTAACACTGAAGTCTGTATAAACAAACTATAAAACAGTGAATGGGTATAATAAATTACAGGGTCTGAAGTGAGAACTTCTGAACACCGTAAAAATGCTATTGACGAGTATTTAACGTACTAGACCACACTTAATCTTTTACGGGGTGGTTGCGGAAAAACGTGAAATCGAAATTCATGACGTGAACATTTATGAAGTGTATAATTACGTTGTCAAGAGCATAAAATCATTACTTATCAAGTTTTATTACTTGGGATTTTCTTGTAACAGTGTGCCTATATACATTACTGGTGTATACGATACTAGTTTTACTGTAGTTTGGTTAGCTAAAACATGTTAATTTCATTTTTATAACCAATATAAACTTATTTTAACCTATATTTCATGTCAAAAAGTGTAATTTAAACGGACACTGCAGTAATTTTTGATTATAACCACCACGCTTTCAAAAATTAGAAATAAACATAACCGATACATAGAGGTATATAGGACTTTTAGAGATACTCTGGATACTCTTTTAGAGATCAAAACGTTTTATCCCATTTCATCAGGATAGTTTTAGATCATTATAATTAAGATTTTTAATATGGCATTTTTGAATCGAGACTCAAACTTGGATCCATAGGTGTAATAAGCTACAGTTACGGCTACATTTAAGATTAGATACAGCTTTCTATTTAACAGAAAACAAGTAGAAATGCAATTATTAGTAATTTTGAATAACTAATAGATTTCTGTAAAAAATTTAATGTCGTCCTTTAAAATATGCAGGAAGTGAAAAAAGTGTTTTTGAATATTTTATCCTCATGCTAATACTTAATTATTTGATGCATTTCAATATTCTAATAAACTAGAAAAAAACAAGGATGATAGAATCGAATTTATTTTTAGTTTATTTGTGATTTATCATTGGCAATTGTGTTATAGAGAATGTTGATACAATATATAGAATATAGCATTTTTATATATTGTTTTGTTAAAATTACATTCTTTCTTTTCTCAGCGTGGCATTAATGCATACTGGGTTCAGCGGAATACAGAAATCAGTCATAAGAAGAATCAGTCAGAAGGGAAAAGGGAGAAAGAGTTAATAGCAATAATAAATCCTATGAAAATAAATCCAGTGTACACAGATTGTCCTGATTTAACGATTCCTCCGTTCATAGGACTAAACTAAAAGTCAATTTACTGTGGTAACTAAAGTTTTAAAATAGTTTCCTGAATATGTGTTCTTTAATATCAAGTATGTTAATAACTGAACAAATGTTTTATTTTTATTAGTTTAATTGTGATTTATAATAAAAAAGGTTTATTTATTAATATACTTACGCAATGACTGGTAATTTTAAGTACGGTAATTTTCAATTTACGTTGTTTAGATAAGATATAAAGAAAAATAATTATTGAATGTATATGAAGTGAAACAACTTCATTTTCAAATACAGGACATGTTTCGTACAACTGCACGTAAGTATGCTTTAATTTAACTTAAGTTAAATTAGTATAATTAGTATTAAACATTTAAAATGGTCTTTTGACCTAGAAACAAATATCATGAACGCATTAATTCAAAGACAAAACACATTGCTATAATCCTCCACCCATAGGCTCTCATTGAGACATATAATGCGGAGGCTTGGAGATGCCATTGTTTACCTCCAAGAGCTCCTGAGCTCAGTAAAAGATCTCAAGATCTCTCAGAGACAAGACACAGGGATATTCTAGAATTTGGGGTTTTAGACTTTTAAAATACCTCAAACCACAGGAACATGTAAGGTATACTTCATGTAAGCTTCAACATGAAGGAAGATTGCAGACGAGAGCTAAAAGTGTTTGACATCTCTTCTAAGACTAGTCCTGGAGCTCGTACAGACAGGTACAGGTACTCCTCGATTCTGTTTTTGTAAGTGCCTAACTTCTTGCGAAAGAGAGTTCAAAGAGGCCGTAAGGCTTTGGAGACCGGGCGTGTTCATAAAGCAGATAGAGATCCAGCAGGTTGGATTCAGAGCCTTTCAGTGATTAGGGGCTCCTAAATTTCAGTAGGCCAGGAAGTTGAATATAAAAATCCAATAGCTTTGGCGAAACATCAGACATGTGTTTTTACGAATAAAACTCAAATATAAGGAATGTCAGTGTACTCTTAACAACTGCATTTTGTGCTATTTGCTGTATATTTTGCACACAAATAAGTCTTTGGAATAAGACCATTACCGTATCGTCTGAATAAAATCAAGAAGAACTAACCTATGGCAAACTTTGTTTTAAATCATAAGTAAGTTAGGATTGTAATAAATGTTTCGGATATTGTAAATTTACGTTAAATTTATTTGATTTTAGAAAGTTTAAAATCACAAGTAATGAAAAGTATTAAAAGATATTAACGAATTTATTTTATAAGGTTAAATTTGTTACTAAGAACATAGATTTATTTCATTTTTAGTGTAGGGTTTTAGTTAGACCAAACTCTCTGCCGTTATATTGTGTGCACAGCGTAATCGCAAGATTACAGTCAATTAATATCGTAGCTCGTCCTTGAATGGATGACCTTTGACCAATACTGCCCTGACATTCTCCTTACCTCCTTGCCCATAGTTTTTCAATTGGCAAATTATAAGATACTGCAATCGGTTTCAAGTTGGGTTATGTTATAGTCATGTACATGTTATATATGTGTATATGTACTTTTATATAGTTTTTATTAGCCTTAAGATTTCATAAAGGCAGAAAAACGGAAAAGCTTGTTTGCATCCCAACATGAATAAATTATATTTAAAACTTTCAGCCACCTTGAAAGTAAGTCCATTGAAAAACGGCTAGAGAAAAAGATGTGGATTTTATAAAAACATATATTGAATATTTTAAATCTGACAGAAAGAAAGACAAAGAGTATGTTTTAAAAATTAATAACATAATATAACCATATATAGCCCTAATACATAAATATATCTTTAAAACCATTGAATTATTTTAACTTATACCTCACTTGTATATATACTGAAAAAGTCATATATTATCATATTCACTTGTTTCTTAAAACCTTTTTTTTGGACAAACGGACAAACCTTTATTACAAATACAAATAAAAATGCATAAAATGTCTCGTAAATGGATAACAAAACAGTTTTATATTTTCTGTTTTTCAAACAAAATAATAGCCGTAGATGTCAGTTTATAATACTTTTATATTAGGATAAAATTACCTTTTAATCATTAAAAACAACTGGAATAACATTAATACAAAACAAATTCCAATCAAAACTTACATATATTCATTACTTGCTTGAGCGGTTCTAGATTGCATTAAAACAGTTTTTTAAACAGAAGCCGAACATTTTAAGCTCTGCTCTGTCTGCCTCGTGTGAGAGGATCTTTTAAAACAGAATAAGGAGAAATTTGTTACAGTGGTATAAAAAGTGCGGCGGTTACAAACAGGGTTTGAACCTACACCCAGCAACTCAGTTGAAAAGTTCTATGTATTAGGCCGTGTGGCAATTAGATACCTACGAGCACATAAATATTACAATCGTAGTAACAAGTCCCTGTTACGTTCAGTAATGGAGATGAGCTTACTTACATTGAAAAAAACACAATTAATAAGCTGTTAAAATTATGTATAACCTGAGAACTTTATATTTTTGCCATTGTATGATACTGCAAGAAATACTTCTGAGAAGTATTAATCGTACTAGAAGAATTTGTCCAGGCATCTGCAGGAGTCAAGCTGTGCTTTTACCATTTATTTCTAGAATTGGTAGAATCTAATGTATTTGTGATTCAAAGAAACTGGTACAGACATACATAATTGACCCCGAATTTGTGCTCTATACCTAGAATGAATTATTCGAACCATACCCAAGACGTGGCATATAATCTGGAACAATTTTTCTTATCTGGCTAAGTCTATAATTAGTTTTAACTTTTGCTAAAATTTGTGTTGCTGTTTGTCCAAAAGAAGAGAAAGTACAAAATTAAAAGTTGCATCTCTTTTATATAATGTATAATAGCATAAACCAAAAGCCAGGTAAATTTCAACTACAACACATTTTTCAATACTGTCAAAAACTTGACTTGAAGTATGTTACAGGAGGCTGAGAAGACTTCTGGCAGCAGAGCGTGCAACGACGATGAGTAAGTCTCCCGCTAAAATATTCAGAGGCCTTCAACAGACCACGTGATAAATATTCTCGTGCCAGACCCAACCTCGATTTCAGGTTACGTTTTACATTCCTCTCATCTCATAATTTTAACACTGTTTGGGGATTAATATAAAATTTAATAAAGGAATCAAAACTTAAACATCGATTTGAATTTCTGCTTTATTAAATAAAACATCTTTCACATTGCGACACCATCATTTAACGTATTTATATTAAACTGTAATGGTAATGTACTGTACACAGATCTTTGCCAGTCTTATAAATGAAAATTAATCGCTAAAGGTTTGCTAATCGCCTCTTATATTTGTTAAATTCAGAGGAGGGTTGTATGAAGAGAAATATCAGAAATATCTACTAATATATTTTAAAATTTGTAAAATAAATTATGATAATGTTTGTGAAACGTAATCCTAATTTAACTCACAGCAAACAGCTGATACCCTTTCACCTAAACTTTCCCTGTGAAGCATAAAACATAAAACAAAAATTTCTTCAACAGTAGTGTAATGCATGCAAAGGTAATGTAACTTTTTAATACATATTGCACAAATAACCAATGTAAACCATTAATGCATAGAAATACTATCCAAACCCTGTAAACATTAATTTTAATGAACAAAATTGATGTTGTTTTCCACATGAAGTACTTAAAATAGATTGGATTCATGTCAAGGACATGTGTTTCACATTTATACTGTGCCTTTGTACTGAGTAATTCTTTATCAAACTACGGCGCGACAAACATTTTTTTCAAACTACTGTAAATATTAATTAGGAACGATTATTTTAAAATATTTTATGAACTATGGTTTAAGGTTGTCTATTCATCATTTGCTTTTTTACCGATATAGTCTTTTTAAATTTACGTACATATACATTTTCCTTACCGGGGTGAAAATTAAAATAAATTATATCACCAGAAATGGCGTAAATCGTAGAAGCTTCTAAATTTAAGTATGTTTAAGAGACTTGCATGTACATATGTTATCCTGATCAGGATAACAAGTCAAATTCAGCTATGGAACCGTAGACAAATTAGACTGGAAGTGAATATAAAATGTTAGAATAGGCTGCAGTAACCTTACTGTCGTACATATGTATAATTTACCTATTTTTATCGTTATAAAAACGTAAACTCCATTATGACTATTGAAATACCTTAAAACGGAAGTAAATTAAAAGGACCGGTAGTTGAAGGTTTCTACTTGAGGTAAGCCTTGCAAACCTATGTGTTGGTAGATGTTCAAAATTAAATATTTAATACAGCTGTTTATCATTGTCAGGAAGAAATAGTTAGGAGTAACGTGTTCAACAACAGTAGCTATATTATCTGTGTAAACATGTAGCCTGACATATGACCTGTGGTGACAGATGTATGATGCGGATCACGAGGCTGTTTGTATGTTCGACACGTTCCCGCCGCTGAGTTAATGAACCTAAACTTGTACTTGTAGAGCTCACCATCGTTTGCTGTATCTTCGTTGGGATAATTGTAAAATTTTGCATTCATATTTGTTTACAATGAGTTTAATAGTAAAGAAAGTTGTATTACTAATCAAAAATGTGTTTTTACACCATTATAGTGATATAAGAATTTGCAAGTTATTAATATATCAATTTAGGGATGTTATTTTGCCCAAATCATCTAAAATCCCTCTGGATTTATCCTATTAGGATTTGACATCTTTCTGTGGCTATTTTAATTAAAATTAGTTAATGTTACAAGAGTGTCAGTCCAATGGATCTCGAGTCAGCTAAAAGATACAAAGATATTTGGAAGTCATCTGGAAGCATATGAGTAGTTTTAAATCCTGTCTTCGGAAAGTCAATGTGAGTATCTTATGAAAAGTTCTTCAAAAACGTTGAAACTTATTCAAGTACATAATACAATTATATAAAGGTCGACATTATTTGAGTATTAATATGAGGTATAATTACGATACAGGAAATATTTAAATTCTATGTGACCTTAGTGTGTAGATTTAAACAATCCTAAAATTCAAAACTTTGATACCAGACACAAGGTCTAAATTCTTAATATGGTTTATTACACTTAGTAGATGGACAGACATGGCTCTTAAACAGAGTACTTTAGCACCAAGGAAATAACGAATAATAACTTTACGGGTTTATCTAAGGGTTTTTAAATCTTCACCTCATATAAATGAATAGCAAAAGACAGGTATAGTTTTCGAGGTAGCAACGTAAACCAAAAAAATATTACCACAGAAGATGAAAAGAAAGAGAGGGGAGAGGTAGGAAACAACAACAACCTGTTTCAGTTAATTCTTTGAAAACATTGAAGTCTTATCATAAAAGTGGGTAATTTTTTGTGTCAATTACATCCATTACAACAAAGTAAATAATACTATGAAAACAGTAAAACGCGCACCAAACAGAGCAGGTAGAACCCTCAATGTCAAAGTACGTATACAATAACGCAATTTATGAAGTTAAGAAAAAAAATATATAGCTTCACTGTTTAGTAGAGGAAAGGCTGCAGTTCTCTAAGAATGAATTCAACGGTTAAATTCGGTTAAGGTCCCTAAAAAATTGCCATTCCTTACTAACTCTAATCTAAAACTTTTTTAAGAAATTAACAAGATTGCAATTGGTGTAGAAAGAGGTATTTACAAAACTGGTATTTAGGTTTAAAACTAAGTAAAAGTCTCTTTATTAATAGCTAAACTGACGTTGAAGAAATCTGAACATCAAAAAATCTTTGTATTATAAAATAAATTTTACATGTTAATTATCTGGCATTTGAATGAGGGAGGGTTTATGTTGAACCTTAGCAATAATCTTTATATTCAATAAAACCGTCAATACCCTGATTATTCTTATTTTTGACAGATGTATGCCAGTATTTATTACATTAAAAATGACAATTGTGATTATAATTATAAAGGGTGCAAAAATATGACAATGCAGCAACAATAAAGGCCACTTTTAATGCAAACATTCAAGACTATTATTTTTAATATTATGATTAACTCGGCATCTTTTTGATTGTAAAAATATTCTTTGCAAAGTATAGGTTTTTTTATTACTAAACAGGATAGATATGTGTTTTAATATAGTACTGATACATATTTTAAATATCAAACACTACACTTATTTATCTCAATTCTAATAGACATTAGTAAAATGCTCAACTATACGTAGCGCTAAGCATTTCCAATGTTTAAGTGAAATAAGGAAGTATATTTGACGTCAGTATATTGAGAGCAATAGCTCACGGGTCGGAGTTGTTCTCAATAATATATCAAGACCCCATGGAGACGGCCGCCACTACAACTAAGTGGCCCCACAGGTGGACTGGCTGCCTTGTCCTCCCGCCCCGCACCGCCCCGCGACTACCTAACCCTCTTCGTGTTTTATCAACTCGGTATATTTCCAACTAAACAATTTCGTAAAAGTAAAAGTGAATAAAACATAATTTGTTAATCCAAAATATATGTTCATACTTATAGTAAAAATACTAATATTTTCCATTTTTAAATATGAATTTAAAAAAGATATACTCTATTTCGTCTGAAAGGAATAAGGTACGTCTACAGAAACTATAAAAAGCAAGACATATGTTCAGTATTAACTATGCTTTAGAAACAATAACGCACATGGACACTTCTTAATACATAACATTTTATGCATCATGATCTTAATCACTCTAGGAGGGTTTACTTCTGGCCAGTTATACGAGCCAGTTAGTAGAGCATACCGTCACTTTCATCCGGGCAACCTCAAGGATATCAAGAGCGGTGCATTACTAAGGGCAAATGTCAAGATGTTGGGGTATAAAGGACTGGTCGATACGTCTTATTTATTACAGAGAATGACTTTTGGACCCGGTAAGGCTTTAAAGAAAATAAATTGAATATTTTTTCCCTGCCCGATTTGACTAGAAGAGGTTGGAACAGAGCTAGCCCCCTCTTATATCGAGTTGACATGTCTAATATAATTACCGCTATACCTCCCCGTGCAACTTAGACTAGAGACGGCTCCTACCCTCTACTATACCTTTAATAAATATCCTGTACATACTAAAGCAGAGATAATGTTCCTTTAGCACAGTAATGACGAATTAATTTATCTTCTTGTTCTAATTGTACATAGCATGAGAGTAGTTCTTCAAGTTTGGAAAGATCTTTATATAACTTCATTAATGATTAAACCATCATCTTTATTTATATATTCTTTTCTGATTATACTGAAAAAAACAAAATGAAAAGGTGCTCTAAAAAATACATTTTTAAATTAGCAAGGGGAATTTTTAGAATTGCAAGTTTTGAACATGGAAAAAATTGTCTTGATTTTACACATAGGAGTATTTTAGTTTCAATAAAGAAGTACTTTTATTATCATCCAAAACAAAATTTTTTTTCTTGATGGCAAACTGAATTTATTCTTAAAGTATAAGTATCAATAAATTTAATTTTATCCCGTCTAATAATATTGTGAAACATTACTCTCAGCGAGAAACAATTGGTTTTGTAGGGCGCAATATTACCCATACAAAGCCGTTCTCAGCGTCAATTACTTCATCACGTAACGGTGCCGTGGCGTTGTTTATAGCTTCAACACGGGTGCAATATGCCAACCCTATATTATACTTACCTTTATCACAGCATTTTACTCCTTCGTTATCTTCTCCTACAATTAAAGAGAATGTACTAAGCAATCACACTCCTATTTGTTTATGTGGCTCTGGTTGCAAATACGACATAAAATTATTACACAAAAATGTATATAAATAAAAGATAAATAACAAAATTTTAATTTTAAAATAAAACGTGTTAAAACAAATATGTAGTTTATTAACCACACAATAATATGTTTAACCCCTCTAGGGACATAACGTTGAGAGGGAGATTTTATACCTTTAGGAAATTTTGTGGTATTATTATACACCTATATGGTTAATCGTATCTTGCGGTAAAATAATACCTAATAATACCTTGAGTTACCTTTATACAACCTACGGTTGTGATAGATTAATTCAAACCAGTCACAACCAGATTACAAATAACAAACACAATATGTAACATATGCGTAAATAAAAAAGAAAATAACATCTATATAAAAAAACTAGGCATTCGCTTTGTAAAATGTTACCATATTTATCTGAATTCAAAAGTAGCAAAGTTAAAAATGAATTATTTTATCATTTAAGGAATTTATTTAGGAAGATGGTATTTTATAAGAGCCTGTTATTAAATCTATTTATTGTAATTGGTTCAGAAAAGTTGTTACAAGTTTGTTTCTGATATCATATTGCCACCCCCCCCCCCCCCCACCCCCCCCCCCCCCCACCCCCCCCCCCCCCCACCCCCCCCCCCCCCCACCCCCCCCCCCCCCCACCCCCCCCCCCCCCCACATTATTTGAACAATTCCTGGTTGAATCTATGTAACAGGGTGAAGAGAGCTGGGGAATACCGTATCAGCAGGTGTTACTCTTCAATGTGATATCTAAAGATCACAGAACATTGATATACAGCTATTAATTTAGCACTTATTTGAAAATACAACAATTCTTAAAGAAAGTTTTGGATTTAATATATATTTATGCATGATGAGATCCTCCATAACTTAAAGGAACATATCCTTAATAACATCTGCAAGACCAACTTTCAATAACGCTTTTTAAAAGCAGATAATCCAGGTGCAGAATAAATAGTAAAACTTTATAATAGTGCACTTCAAATTATAATACTACGTATAAAAGTGTATTTACTATATACAATGTAAGAGTTTCTTAGCTAAAAAAATATTAAAATGGCAATGAGAATAATTATTTTGGGTATATTTCATAATAAATATAAGTTTTAATTTGTTAATATGTTATATCGGATAGCCTATGACATATTCCCACCAACCGTTTGCTATGTATATTTTTGGTTACATATTTAAGAATTTAAACTGTAAATAACCTCTTCAACTTACATATAACATGAACATGTACATATAATGAATCTTGCAGTCTCGCAGTATATTTCCTGAGATAGGAATGTGAGAGTGAACTAACACACGGTACTGATAATCTGACTCAAGTCTAAATCAATGCTTTATTTAAATTGATATAAAAAAGCTTGGTATGTACTTATTTATGTTAAAAAAAAAAAAAAAATGATTGCTTGGTTATTGAATAGTTGTTTTAGTTTATTAAGTTTGTTTATTGATTTAGCTTGTTGTTGGTTGACGTGCTTGCAATATTTTATTGTTTTGTTCTTTATTGATACCTTTGTATTGTTTTACTATAATTTGTATTGTCATCTTGATATCCTTATCTGTAAAATGGTGTATTGCCGTTGATAAATAAATAAATAAATTATAAGCTTGAAGTATTTAATTGTATTTAGTTACAAAAATAACAATATATATATATATATATATATATATATATATATATATATATATATATATAAAGTAACGTATAAAGTAATCTGTTAGTGTTATTGAGTCACAACCATACTAAATTTATCTCATAGATACATTCATGTTTGACTCAATGACTCTAATAGGCACGTGAATTTTTTGCGCAATTGTAACCTAACGATTAGTGCTTTACAGCTTGCCGACGCGTTTTTTAAATTCATACTGAAAAGTATAAAACCATCGTAGTTACATTAGATAACTACATGGAAAACTTTAATTTATGTACTAATCTATTTGTATTGTCACTACTGAAGAGGTAAGTTAACCAGCGGAAGTGATTAATTAACGACTATATTATATCGTTTAACTTATCACTTATTTTCTTCATGTAAATTGTGATAATACTTAATTCGATTGTATTAAGTTAAATATATTTTCGTCATGAAATTAATTTCTTGTATAAAATAAAATTTATGTGAAAATCACAAACATAGTGAAGTAATAAAGTAAATAATGATTAAAGGAAAATAAGATTCTATTTATTATTAATAAGATATTAATTTAAATATTACACCATATTAATACCTAGAACTAACATAATCCTTAATGCACAGCATTTAAATACTAATAATAAGGACATCTGTGAGACTTTAGTCAGTTAAATGCATTATAGATGCGTAATTAATTACAATATTGTATTTGAACTCTAAATAATCGTGGCCAAGGATCTGTGGTAGATTCGATCACTGCGGACTTACTTTTATTTTATATACTTACCTTTAAGAATAATTTAATTCGCCTTTATTCTTAAAATAGCATCGTTGATATCAGAGATGACTAACTATATAGTATCTTACTTCCTGGTGAGGATGTGTGTAGAACTAACACACGCCCTAGTTTGGACTCAGGGGCCTGGCGCAATGAAATATTAATTAACATGGAGACATAGATTTTGCAAATACCTCTTAGTGACAACACGAATATTTACCATTAACATATTATTTATGTAAGAATCCTTATTCATAATGTCTTGACGTCTTCAATCTTCCAGACTTGTTATAGCAGGACGGGATTTTATTCCGAGATAACACTTGTCAATAGAGCAATAATAGCGGATACGGTGGTTATTGTGAGATACCCGAATTAAGCATCTAGTGTGGATGGTGCTTGGATTGGTAGGGATTCGGTATTCATCTTTATGCCATCTGTACCAAAATTAAATAGATAAATAATCAAGGTCTTTATTTTAGAGGATTTTTCATCACATATTTCTGTTTTAAATAAAAAATCGTCTTATTATTAATCTTAAGGGTAAAATGCTTATTTTACAGAAGTTAGGCATTAGATCATAAAATCAGTATTAGTTCAGGTGTGGTTATATATGATTATATTACCTCGTATTGCAAATTAAAATACTTAGGTGTTTGAAAAAAATTCTTGGCACAAGTTTCACCAGGTAAAAAAAACATTTTTTACTTTAATTTAAAAGTATCTTATAATCTGGGAACATATCGAAATGTAGAAATGTCAACATACCAGTTATTGAATTCACTCCTTAGAGTCCAAGTAAGAGTCCCTAATTACACATCTTTAAGCAAATTTTTTAATAAAAAAAAGGAGTCAATTACTGTCATAATCACTTCATACTACAATGTACACAATTAATTAGGCATACGAGTATTTTTAACTTAATTTTGCGTTTAGATAAAATTCACAGAAAAAATATATACACGTTTATACATTTTCACGGTAAGACTGCACCACTGAACGTGTTGCGTAACAGGCTTTTCTCAGGTTTTAGCTAAATTTAAAGTGTATATAAATAATCTCATTCTTGAGATGTTCTTTGGACAGACAGACTAACGTTCATATAAAAGAAATTTGAGATCTTCCCGGCAGACCAAAGAGAATTTGTGGTATCCTGCAGATTTTTAATGACGCCCACCAAAAATTATGAAAGATGCGTTAATTTGAGTTTTCTGAAAATACACTTGTAAAAGACACCAAGTTCCACTTGTTTGGTCCTTTTAAGTCTTGTTTTATATTTTTTATTTTAGCTATTACTGTAATGTATCAAAATATTTGAATAATTTTCGTATATAGTAGGAAATATCTACATAATTATAAATAAAGTTACCTTTCAGAAATGTATTATAATATTTTAAGGTTTTATTATTAAAATAATAAAACGCAATTGATACTGATATATAGTTATGTAACAAATAGAAAAGTAACATGGTTTGACAGTACTTTTCACTTGGTAATATTATTGTGATGTTGTTAGGAAAAAATTCACGGTAAGGTAAGACTTTTATGCTATAGTTACCAAGTTATAACACGCATGCCAATGTTTACAATAACATTGTGTTATTTGATTTATTTTGTATTTAAATATTTCCTGGAAGTGCCTCTAACTGCATAATATCCATAGGTTGTAGCGTTGCTTCTTATAGTATGATTATAATACTTTTAGTTCAGTTTAGTTAAATATATTGTAATACATTCCATAAAAATGAAGAACATAAACTCATTGAACCATGTACAAGCTGGGGCAGAATTACTTTCTGTAACATTTTAAAATTATTTTGGAATTTGCCGCTCAATACAGAGCGAGTGTAACAGGTGTGCTCACCCCAGACCCCCCCCTCCACAAAGCCTCGGCTGTCCCAATCACCGCCACCACAATATCCAATCTGCGCGGCATTTCTCTCTTCTCGACAACTTGATTGCATGCCACACTCACGAGTTGAACTAGTGACACTTTATTAGTTTTACTTTAGTTAAATTTCAGCTACAGTTTATTTTATGTACTATAGGTAAACTCTGACATTTCTGAATAAAAGGAAGGTGACCAATATTATTATAGAAATGTATATATACTCAATTGAAGAAACTTTTAATACTACGTATGCCTCATAAGATATTTGGATGTACACTTAAAAAGGCATTTAAAATAATAGATTGTTTTCTTCTGTGTTTTTTGTAATGGCTTACAAAATTTAATTCGTATTAATAATAAACGAAATCTACAATCAGAAATTTGTTAAAGATAGTGTTATCTACTTATTTAACTTCAATATAATGTATTTAGCTATAGGTTCAATATACAGTTTTGTAAATCTGATAGGTAGTAAACCATATTACATGACTCTTAGTTAAAATAAATTATAATATATTGTTGGTCAAGATGGTCTTAAAGTAAACGTGGGTTAGGTACATTAGCTTATAACAAATTGGTTATATATTCCAAGACATTGCAATGGATACTGATTTAAATATTTTATTTACTGACATGTAATAGAAGTGTATTATTAAATATTTTAAATCTACAATCCAAAAGCTGGAAGTGAGAAAATCTCATAAAATTATCGTTAAACTACTAGCTACTAGCTGTTAGAATTAGTGTTGTTAAAACTAGTGTTTAATTTGTTCATTTATTTGTAGCACACTCTGTGTGATGTAATTAAATATGAAAAGACGTTTTTCTTAGTTGAATATAAGAAAGTAAAACAATCGGAAACAAGTAGAATACTAGTAGATCTAAGTACTGTTTTGTAGCATAGAGCAAAACGTGAACATCGGAAACAAGGCAACAAATATGTTTTCATCGATATTTATGTTCAAAAGGAAGAAAAAAGTTTTAATTAAATAGTTATCTGCCTTTTATTTGGTGAGCCTCAAAACCCACCTCTTTATGTAAACAGTTTCCATAAGAGATATTTTATGTTTCAAAGTCAGTAAATGATTTTCCTCCTTTACGCTCTAAATATTTCTTATCTTTACACATAAAACGGTGTTCAATCCTGATCGTTCGTCTAAGAGTGACGGTTTAGCATTTCCTATTTTCATATATTAGGGCCTACGTCTTATCATTGGAAGTTCTTTACTTGAATCGTTTCTTTTATATACAGATAAACACGGACTACATGAATAAGAAACTTTAATTTATTATTTAAAAAAATAATAATAATAAGTTATAGGTTTTTATTCCTGTATATTTTATAAAGGATACCCCAGACCTACCGGCTAATATTTATATAGGGATAACAGTATAAGGCTACCTTATGAATTGTAAAACAACTAAATAAGCTATCGGCAATCTGTTAAAGTAAGTTCAAACCGTTTGGAAGTGTAGGATTTTCGTGAAAATTAAAGGAACATTACCAAAGTTTACATTAGAACGTTCACAGATTCCAACCAATACCCCTATATTTCAGTAGGATCCTGTAAATTTAGACAGTGTAAAATAGTTTTAACAGATAGCCGATAGCTTATTTAGGGGTTTTAAGGTTTATTTATTGGCCCTAGCTCGTACAATTTTTCTCATGTAAGTAGTGAAAAGGGTTTTGTCGGATGTTCTATGCTGGATATTATCTGTTGCAGAATATGTAGACAATAATCGCTACTTAACCTAAGGTAACTCAGTCGATAAAAAAGGAATACCTTCAGTACATCGGCAAGGACAGTGAAGCTATCAACATCCCGTTATCTTACACATATTACTGCTGTAAACCACAAGGAAACCTTTAGCATCTGTTGAAGTCAAGGTTAACAAAAGCAGTTAAAATTGATAATGGATATCCAATCTACCTATTGTAGTGCATAAATATAAAGCTTCTCTCCTTCTTGTTGGATGAATTTCAGCCAAATTAGACACGATTGTCCGTAGTAGAAATAATAATTCAGGATAAGCTCATACTAAGCTTTGAAGCCAATGAGCTAAAGCTCCCAGGCCAACACCATACACAGTACTACTATAGACTCTCTGCGGTTTTAAGTAAAAAGGATTGCACTAACATATTATACTAACATATCTATATAATTAAGGTAAAGTAAGTAAAGTTTTACAGCGCTCATTGATGGAAGGGATAGGAACACTAAGGCGAATCCATAATATGTACAATTATTCTGAACACTTTTTCTTGGGTGGATATGGAACAAAATTGACTTCCTTGTTCTACATAACAAGCAATAACCAAGTATAGTGCCCTGGCATTAAGTTTGGGTTTATATGAACTAAACAGCCTTAAATGTTTTATGCATATTAATCAAGAAGCTGCACAACCAAATATAGCATACGCAGAGTCTCAGCACATCTGGTGGATTGACTTAATTTAAAATTTTGCATGTAAGGTTATGAAAAGAACTTTCAGAGATAGGTAAAGATTATATGCTAGACAATTTTTGAGGGTTGAAGCTGCCGAAGATTGGGACTTGCCGGGTGCTGGGGGATTGAAGAGGTTGAGAGCTCCCTGAGCCCGAGAGATTGCCATATGCCGGAGCTTGAGGAGCCGGATCCTGCCAGAGACCCGAAGGTGCCAGAGGCAGAGGTTTGCTAGTAGTCTGATCTATCCACAGCCCGGGAAGTCCTAGAGGCCGAGAAGTTACCACATAAATGAGACTAGGGCCTACTGGAGGAAGGCCCTGCCAGACGCCAGGAGGTGTTCAATATTGTAAGCAAACTAATGCCAGAATGCCAGGAACTGCTAGAGGCTTAAAGAGTCCAGATGCCAAGGGGTACCTAAGGGTGGGTCCTGCTAAAATATAGAGGCTGCTAGAAGCCATGGCTTGCAGATGCCGAGAAGTCAAAACACCTTGACTGCCACAGATAGTGAGTATCCAGAAATCGTGACTACTAATGGCCCAAATACTCGTGAGCTTACAGTTTTTCAGAGTAATGTTGGTTCTTCGTGACTAGGTAGTTCATTGATGTAAGTTTTATTGTACTAGTCTTATGAGCTTCAACGGATCTCTCTAAGATTTTGTTTGGCAGTCAATAAAGTTGTTGACTTCAAAGTTTTACTTTTAAGCGATGAATGCTCAATATGAGAACCATCGCAAAAACAAGGAATATTCAATAGGTAGTCTGGAATGCGGATACCTTAGGGAACAATTACAACGTCCATGATTCCATCCTACAAATACTTTACAATGAGATACAATTTCAGATAGCTGTAGCAGTCAATTTTACGCCTGACCACGGGACACAGCCATAATTACCAAATTACGTATAGGACTATACATCGTACTTTGGGGTGGTTGGTGAATAAATTCTTCCTAATCGTATAGAGTTTTATTCTAATGTTTATAAGGCACCATAATAGAAGAGGCTGATTCAGAATGGTCTCCAAATGATCTATTTTATACACTCTGTTAATAATTACTTGAAGCTAATTTATCGCGAAGGGAGTCCGTACATAGACTGCTTCTTCCTAACAATAGTTCATAGCTTCCTCATGTTTAACGTGCATGTCAGCGGAAGCTATTGACGAGTTACACTGTTTGAACAGCTTAAACAATTTCATAACAAAGTTCGCGCTGACCACATCTATTCGTAAACCACGTCTATTTGAGGTGAAGAAGATATTACTGTCCAGTGGAATTTGAAAGAGTCAAGTTTGATGTTAAGGAAAGAGAAAATGGACACACAGAAAATTGTTTGACTTGCACAGTTAAAGTATAGTCAACATAAACGTCCAAGTTAGGTAGAGCAGGTAATGGCAAATACACATGGTTTCCTTTCATCCACTAAGTATACTGTTTAGTATCTTACTCCGGACAACAAAGTGAAAAGAAACCGTAATGTATTTTCCTATATCCACTTTTGGAAAAGGTGCTCTATTCTCCAAATATTGAGTGCCCCTGGGAAATAACGTTGCCTCATCGTGGTCGAATAGAAATTATAGATTTATTGTAAACATTAATTCAATTTTGGCCGGACAAAGAAGAAACATTTAACAGTACTTAAACTTTTCCCACTAAAACTTCCTTCTATATTACTATACATATTTGAGTTTGGTAAAGTAAAATTAAGGACATTTATATCGTTGTACCTCTTTGTTCGTGCTTCGCTTAAGTTTATGCTACAGCAGTCTAATGTTGGTAATGCTGTATCAGTACAGTATGTGACAGAAGACAGGTTATACTCTATTTGGCTATCACAATCGATTTGATGATTTACAAGATGCATCAGTTTTATACGTCGTCATAACCAATCTTTAACGCAGTCATCAGTGGTATACTTAAAGGAGAACATAGGGAGTTATGGTGGTGAATTGTTAATTCTCTAAACCAACAATAATATTATTAAAATCCTCTGAAATCATGTTTTTATAGTTTAAGGATTTATCTGAGATTGCATTCTTTATTGAAGTATATTTAAATACTTCATATTATAATAAATATGAAGTAGAGGTTATAGAACAGTATAATTGTAACAATAGAGTATGATGTGCCTTTTTAGTAAAAGATGACTAAGGCATACATACCTGGATGTATGTCTTTCTCAGGCTCAACCATAAATAGTTTGGATTACTTAAAAAATTATATAGCCTATGCACTACTGCAAAACAAATTCAAAATTAAAACGTTATTCAATAATACACAGGGTGCCCACAAACTACTCTATCTAACTTCATGTTTTTATTTTTAAGATAACAGCAACTGAGAAATGTAATGTATACTCTTATCTTGCTTATTTTACCGTATATCTATCTGTTATAAAAATAACATTAAACTTAATTGTGATATAAATATTAAACTATGCAAAACATTTAGTTTCATTAAAACCCCCTTTTAAAAATATTTTCAGAAAATCAGTTGTATTATTAAACTGAGTTTATAGTTTAATTTTATTTCTTCATATATTGTAAAAAATACCATTTATAATATAGGATTCGTTAATTAAAATCGTGTCATTATTTTATATTTTTCTTACGGCTTCTTAAGGCAATTTAATACATTCAATAAATCATAACAAGCTATTAATAGCAGAGTTATTAAAGTGTTAATCTAATAAAAATTTAATTATTCATTAGTTAACACTTTGAGTGCTGGCCCTAAATGACATGCAAGTCTGTAGAATGCTGAGTGTTTTTGGTGGTTTTCAAAAATTTATTAAAAAAAAAAGTATTTAAGGTATGAGAAAAATACTTACATACCTTAATTCAGCTTACTTTCGTCTTTGTTTTAACGTGAGATTTTTTGTGTTTTTTTTAAAACTACACATACAAAATGTTTTTTAAAAACATATATTTTTGGAAAAAAAATTATTTTTTGAGACAGTTTTTTTTATCTAACTTACTAAACTAAGCATACATACAATTATTTACAATGACCCATTTACAAATATAAACTGTCCTTTGAATAATACAAATCATGTTTTTATGTTTTGTAGTTTTTTGACAAAAAACTATGCCGTCATATTGATGCATCGGCATCACTTTCGCTGTCAGCACTGTTTTCAGCATCTGTAACATAATAATATACTATGTAAAATATGAATATATTTCTATTTTATTCATAAGAATAAAATATTAGTTGTATAAAGTTAATTTATTATAATACAAATTATAGTTTGATTCACGAAAACAATAAACATAACCAAACTTTTAGACTGATGTTTATATGATAAATAGACTTACTTATTCTTACCTGAAGTATGTGTCTAATCTTCTTCCATTAAATCAGGATCAATGTCAGAATCGTCAAAAATACTATCTACTCCAATAAAATTATCTTTATCTAATACATCACTGATCGCAACGTCGTTCAAGCTGCGAGAAGCCATGATTGCGACATCGACTGCCGGCTGCAACGAACGTCACGTTAGCGGCACGTAAAACAACGCGACGGAAGTTGCTTTGTCATTAAGCTCATACAATACATCTGACATAGGCAAAACCCGTTTAAATACGGACAATGTAATATAATACCAATTGAAATGACAACCACGTAAAACTACGGGATTAGCATTCTTCGGAAGTTTCGCCGTTCCGTAAAATTACGGGAATAGCACTCTAAGTGTTAAGTTAAATGATGTTCTGTAGGATAATAATAAGTAAAAATTTATAACAATGCAGTTGTGACTATTTTATGCTTAATAACCGGTATTCGGCTACAATACATAAATAAATTAAACAGAATTTTAAGATTAATTTTGCAATACAACATGTAATGAACCCAAAAACACAAATAAACAAGTTTCAACAATTTATACCTTTATTCAGTTTAAAGATAAGTACCCTAAAACACAAATAGACACAGATACGTAAATTAAACAAAACAGGACTATATTTTACAAAACATTTTTTATTTACTTTGACGTCATAAATTAAACGGTGAAGTAATTTGTGGACACCGTTTATATCAGAATATACAGATGTAAACATAATTTTAAACTATTCTGCATAAGGAAATAAAGATAGTTTTATTTATTTAAACTATTAATCGTCTAAATAAGTTATTTTATACTCAGTGACTAGGTATTAACAATATTTAAAAATATACAATTGTACGTTTAGTCAATTTATTTAAGTATAATACTATACAGGAAATAAATTCCACTCTATACTTACTATGAAAACCATGTCGTCTGGAGTCGTAATGAAATGATCTAACAACAAGGTGGGAAAGGATTAAGTAAAACATAAAGTATGAAAACGTAACATAAACTATATTCTTACAGTTCCAAATATATTACAACGAACTATAGCAGAGTACGGCGCGACGCGGCGCCGCGGGCGCAGCACGTCTCAGCACAGCATGGCTACACTAGGGCAGATGAACACGATGCTGTGATTGTTGCTACGGCTACAATCAACTGACTTAAGCTACTAGTGTACACTACCAGTCTGTCACCGCGGCGACCAGGAAGACATAGATGCTTGAGTGGCGGGTCTGGAACCCCTGCAGGCCCAGTTCACGCTCCCTTCACCTTGCTTATGGTGATACATTTAGTCAAGTTTTAAAAATTATTACAAACATACAAAATCTTAAATAAAACAGCACATTAAAGAATGTATTACAGGAAATCCAACTATAGTATCCCGCACGAAAGCAGTCCAATGATACATGGCTGTTGCGGCTGAACCTCCCACCCTACTCTACTCCCCACGCCTAATATTGTTGCCAGTTTTACATGAATGGAAAATCACTTATCCATCTCTAAATATGTTGAAATATATTTATATAAAATCTAACTAGAGTAGCCCGCACGAAAGCAGTCCAACGATAAATGGCTGTTGCGGCTGAACCTCCCACCCTACTCTACTCCCCACGCCTAACATTGTTGCCAGTTTTACAAAGGTATCTGATGGTGGTCAGCAGCAATATGACAACACCTTCTACAATCCAATCGGGTTATTTTCGTGCGAAATACTCAAGAAGCATGTACCCAAACTATCAGTAACGTCTTTAAATTATAAAACAACGTTCCATGAAAACAATAACAAATTTATGAATGGAACCAAATAGATGTAAATATTAACCAATTGTATGAATATAAATTCATTAATTTTAATTAATTTCACTTCAAATGTTTACTGCTTTATTTCATAATAATTATTTTTAATGGTTAAAACAATTCTATTGCATCAATGGATTAATAGGATTGTTTACCTATATCAATCGATAGGGGCAGATTTTTATAGAATTTCCTCATCATCATCTGAAGGCAAGAATAGGTGAAGGGAGTGTGACCAAAATTGGCCTACACAATAGAAACCTTTGTACAAAGAACTTAATGTATTAACAATTCATATCTAACATTAACAATATATTTTTCTGCTTTAAACACACATTTTAAACAATTAGTATTGAAACTGAAACACATATATAAAATTATGGAATATTTAATGATTTTTAAATTATCTAAACAATTGTTTAAACTATGGCCATACGAATACACAATAATCCATCTATACTTGCACTAGTTCAATTTTGAACATGTTAAATTATTTTACTTAATCCTAGCAATCTTTATTATAAGCATCTGGAATTTCCTGTATTTAAGCATCTGGAGCATTTTCTATATTGCATAGAATTGTATTGAATCTATTATTAATTCTTTAACTTGTAAAAACTTATTACATTTGAAAATCCACTTTTCAATGCATTTTAGATTTAGTAGAAACTTTTTAGTTCTTTTTAAATATCTCAAAGGTTAAACTATCAACAACATTAATAAACTAAAATTTTTATTTGGAATTATTCGAAATAATCCTTTATGAGTATGATTTTTTATATAATCTGTTTTACAGCTTTGTTCGTTTTATTTATATTTTACAATGTAGGAGCTTTGAATTTTAGAGTTTCATAACGGTTGATGATATCATTTTAATCACCAGTCGCACTAAGGGATATTCACTTTGCTGTATTTAAGTGAAATGTTTTAGAATTAATAGTATAGTAAAAAACCATAAAGAACAACAAGAAGTAATATGTTATAAGTACCTGTATATAAAATAGTAACATGTTTCAAAACAGTTGCTTCTTTCCTCTCATTTTTAAAACTCAGTGGAAAAGTAGTTCTCTGCGATTTGACAAGAACTCATTCAGTTGCAATTACATTTGTGCTGTATCACCACGAGTAATTAAAATAGTGGATTTACAGCTATTACTTTGATGTTTAAACATAAATTTTAAGTAAAAGCGATCCTGTGTACCAATATGTATTTACAATATTTCACTTCCATACTACAATGCCTGACACAAGCTTCAGTTAACATTTTTCTTTAACCTTTCTTTCATAAGCTCCTTATAATTCCACTAAACCTAATTGAAGAACTTAACGCTCAATTGACACATTTATCAAAATAATCCAGCAAAATGCTCCACATTAAAGCATTACATTTGGTTAAACAATAATGTTTTATACAAAATATTACTATAATACAAGTTTTATTATAAAAATACCATTCCACAATTCAAATTAACATTTACAATATAAAATCTTATAATATGCAATAAACAATATATACGATTAACGTTTAACTAGAATAGACATTATACACACGCGGTGCGGCCATACGTACGGCGACACAATTGTGACTAAAAGCATTTGGGGAAAGGCAAAGTACGAGAAACAGCACCATTAAACATATTAGTATAAAAAAACATGACACATATATACAGAGAGGTCCATGGTTGGCATGGGAATTTGGCAAAGAGGAGACTATAGTACAGACTACAGTACCTTACTGTCTCCCTCATCGGCAGACTGTGAGACTTGCACTAACAAGAATTACGTATCTAGATTCCAAGACGAGACTATCACAATCTACTGATAGACATATAAAAGAGAGATTTAAAATGCCTAAGTGATTGTTCGTAATCAGGATTGTGGGCTCACAATTTACTAATACAATGTTTCTGATTGTATCTTACAAAGTGAGTTCTATAATATTACTTGTAAAGCATTTTTTGGTATTAGAGTTAACCCTATCAGAGTTTTTATCGTTCTAAAACCTCTACAGTATTGTACGTTAGAGTTCATCGACTGATGACTGAATAATCCTCCTCTCAGTTAATATGAAAATATTTTGTGTGAGGGCAGACGCAAGGGGTTTTATAGATTTAATGAAACGTATGATGCAGTATGATGTATTTACTAAATTATTGTCTTGAATCTTAATTTTAATAGAAGTTAATTTAAATTAAAATATATTCCATTGGGATTTCCACGCAAAACCTATCCATACAAACTATTGAGGCATCAATAAAAATGCAGAGGTTCAAGTTAAGGGTTTGGTATTATTATTGTTATATGCTGAAACGTTAAATATAACTTTCTCTATCAAACATATTTTTTAACCGAGTAAATATGTCCATTGATCTAATAAATCATCGGGTCGAACAAATACATTTCCAGGAGAAGAATGAAATGTTTTCACCACTCTTCTAAAATAGAATTGACTACATGATTGAATATATTTTGTTCCCCTACCCATCGAGATTCACAATCTATATTTGTATATTTCTCATAAAATATAGTAATGAGAACAAACAAAAATACTAGATGCTTTAAACATAATTCATAAAAATACTAGACAAAAACTACACATTTCTCTTTAAACCCACCTCCCCAATGGATCTAGATAAGTTATTCCTATCACTTACTGTAATTATTCATAAAACTATAACTTTCCTTTTAATTTAAAAGAAATACATTCTTTTTAAGTGAATTCACTTTAGAATCAAACTAGCTATATGGCTAGAGATATTCGTCTGTTGACTGGCAGCAATAGCAGCTGCAGAAGAAGCGCTGTTTGCAGAATCAGCAGTGACAATCTGGGACTCAGACCTCCAGCGATGCTGTTCTCTTGTACAATCGGCTCAGCAGCCACCACGCCAACTGTCAACACAGAGTATTACAATCATATCAGAATCTACCTTTCTATATCACTTATATTTTTATATAAGAGCGCTGTTTGCAGAATCAACAGTGACAGTCTAGGACTCCACTCTCGTGATGCTGACTGCTGATATCATTGACTCAACAGCTACCTCACCTACTGCCAAAATAGGGCGTTAGAACTGTACCAGATTCAACATGCTATATTTATTAACGTAAAATTTATAAAGGTGCATCAATAACTTATTTAATCTTTAAAATGACTGTTTCTGATTTTATAGTACTGGGAATTTAAATCATTACATCTATGTCACAGGGAAGTTTTAACCGGAAATTTACTTGTAAACTTTACAGAAGTATACTAAATAAATGGCAAAATTGATTTTCCTAATATACATATCTATGAAAGTTGATTGAGAAATTATAGCAGTTGTATGTCAAAACGTGTGGTTCTGCTAACGACTAAAATGGAATATACTAAGTGAAGAGATTAGTGAACAATAATAAGGGAAACAATTCATAAGGCAATCATAACATGAAGTTGCCGTACCGTATATAAAATGATGTGATGGGATAGAATAGAATGAAAATCCTACTATAGACTTCCCTAAATAATCATAATGTATTTCAGAATTGCTGAGAAAAATCTGCCCTTTTTAGAAATGGTAAATTTTAAACTTCGAATTAAAACTTTCTTATTAAATGATTCAAGTAAAACTTTCACAATTTCATAATGTCCGATCATCTATGTGGGCTAGAAACTACGAGTTAATTATTTATTTGTCCTTGCTTGTTTTGGCATGTTTTATTCAACACGATGATAATTATTTCACGATTTTAATTAGTACACACATATTATACATAATATTGCAACATACTGACATATTTCATATTCAATAGAAAATTGTACAATGTTTAGCTCGAATTCATAGTGTTACTCAAGTTTCCGTCTACAAAAATCGACAATATTTTTGTGTTCCTCAGGATTTATAAGAAAAAGAATGAAATTCTCTGGGTTTTTGCATAGGATAACATATATTTATTAAAGGGGATCCAAATTCATTATAAAGAAACATATTATGTTTCCACTTGTAATGTTTATCACTTTGTACTGTGTGTCATACAACACGAGAGTATATATATTGGCTTTTTAATACCATCCATTCTACAAAATGCCATTTCTAGACAATATTATTGGTATGTTTTACAATTATTTAACATGACGTACTGCTCTGTGACTTGTTGATTTTAAATTGTTTCTTCGACCAAGATGAACATTTTTATAGAGTTTGATTTTAATAGGATCTTTCTATCACGGACTATTGTAAGTGCACACAACCAACCTGTTACTTGGCCTGTGGGCTTGAAACTAAATAGCGTTCTTCGAATATAACCTTAAAGAATGTACAACACTTGCTATCAAGTGGTATTGCTCATACAAACAGACGGCCAATCACACAAGTTTTAAAAGTCTCTCGGTTCCAAAATAAACAACAAAGAAGATATATAGTGTCTGTTACAAGGCATACTTTACTTTCAAGGCTACTGAGATAACTAATGTATTACCAAGTTATTCATTCAGCAATATTCCTGGTTATCGGTATATTTTGATAAAATATTGTAATGATATTAGGTATCATACAAGTTGATTAGCATAAAATGTTACGAACGTCCCATATAAATCTATGAATATTATAAAAACGTTTTTAAAAGTAACAAACCCTGATTTTTTTAATATGTTATGCCAAAATGTATTACACAATGGATGAAAATACACAAGCTCATAAGGTTGAATAATAATAAAATAAAAGTGCCCATACAATACATTAACAACGTATTGAACCAAGGACTAAGAGGTCAAGGCCAAACAACACTTCAATCGCGTGATATGACCACCTTTAGCCACCATCTGAGCTACTATCTAAGCAAGACTACTCGTGACCTTGCCAAAGTCGACTTTGGCGATTGATACACGACTCACTTCAATCCCGTGAAATGACCACCTTTAGACTCCAGCTGAGCTACTATCTAAGCAAGACTACTCGTGACCTTGCCAAAGTCGACTGTGGCGATTGATACACGACTCACTTCAATCCCGTTCTATGACCACCTTTAGATTCCAGCTGAGCTACTATCTAAGCAAGACTACTCGTTAATTTGTCAATTTCGACTGCGGTTATTGATACACGACTCACTTCAATCCCGTTATATGACCACCTTTAGTCCCCAGCTGAGCTACTATCGAAGAAAACTACTCGTGACCTTGCCAAAGTTGACTGCGGCGATTGATACACGACTCATTTCAATCCCGTTCTATAACCACTTTTAGCCTCCACCTGAGCTACTATCTAAGCAAGACTTCTCGTGACATTACCAAAGTCGATTGCAGTAATTAACACCCAACTAATTTCAATCGTATGATATACCACCCTTAGCCTCGGTCTGAACGTGACATATTGAGATATGGCCGGAGACGACTGAGGTGATTTACACCCACCTCACTTCAATCCCTCAATTGCGTGATCTGACCATCTTCACCCTCCGTCTGAGTATGATTGCTTGTGTCCTGGCCGAATGTGACTTTAGCGATTGAGTACCAACTCACTTCCATCGCGTTATCTGACCACTTGTAGCTTATGTGTGAGCATGACCACTTATGTCTTGCATATGTTGTCAGATTGATAAAAAATTCACTGCCATTACGTGATACCTCTTTCAACTTCCATCTGAGCTACTGTCTGAGCAAAACTATCTGTTACCTTGCCAAAGTCGACATCGGGGATTTACACATGAGTCACTTATATCGGTGATAAGAACACGTTTAGCTTCCATCTGAGCTATTGCCTGAGCCACAATATTCGTGACCTTTCCAAGGAAGCCGACTGAGACGATTAACAAACAACTCACTTCAATCGTGTGATTTTGTCACCTTTTGAGTCCGTCTGAGCATGACTACTCGCGACGGCTTTGGCCAAGTCGCGAGTAGTCATGCTCAGACGGACGTAACAGGTGACGAAATCACAGGATTGAGTTAAATTGTGTGTTAATCGACTCAGTCGAATTAGGCCAGGTCACGACCTGGTTTGCTCAACCAGTAGCCTAAATGGAGGCTAAAAGTGGTCAGATAACACGATGGAAGTAAGTTGTTTCTCAATCGCCAAAGTCAAATTCGGCGAGGACACGAATAGTCATGCTCTGACGGTGGCTGCACGTACTCAGATCTCACTATTGAACTGTGTGCCATGTTAATGGCTCAGTCCGCTTCGGCCCGGGCACAAGAACTGACTGAGGCGATTAACACACAACTTACTTCAATCGTGTGATTTCGTCACCACCTGTTACGTCTGTCTGAGCATGACTACTCGTGACTTGGCCAAAGCCGACTGAGACGATTAACACACAACTTACTTCAATCGTGTGATTTCGTCACCACCTTTTACGTCCGTCTGAGCATGACTACTCGTGACTTGGCCAAAGCCGACTGAGACGATTAACACACAACTCACTTCAATCGTGTGATTTCGTCACCTTTTGCGTCCGTCTGAGCATGACTACTCCTGAATTGGCCAAAGTCGACTGAAGCAATTGACACACAACTCACTTCAATCGCGTGATCTGGTCACCTTCACCCTCCATCTCAGCTACTGTTTGAGTCACATTGCTCTTGGTCTATTTAAAGCACGGGTTACGACGTTACGAAGCTTCAATACCTTTTGCTTGTATGACAAACCGCCATCAGTATTTCAGTTTTAATTTTGATAAAAATAGTAATATAATTCATTTTGAACTGAGTCCTGCCTGATGAACATTCTCTAAAATCATAATATATTCAAGCAATTTATGCATACAAATTTAAATTAAATACATGCACCCAACGTGCAATGCATATAAGTGGTATATACATAAGCGTAATCAATTCTCAGTGATACAAATACACTAAATTGACTATAGTTCAAGTGTAATGTAAGATACCAAATACTCTTTCTATACCAAAATTTACTGATAAAATTTCTCTTCTTTTTGGTGTACTGTTGCGAAAACACACTGACATGCATGACACATAATTATGACATGTCACTCGTTATACAGTAAGTGCCTTCAGGCTTTTAAGGTAATGCAAACAGTGTATGAATTTTTCATCGCTAAACTCACTGCAAATGGATCATTACATTACAAAATCAATAGCTTCTAAGATACTTTTCTTCATATATAATTTTCAATCAGTCTTTTTCATTGTTTCACCTGACAAACACAAGTTTTCAGTTCTCTACATTGAAGTCATTTTTAAAACGTCCATTGTAGGACTGTAATAATATCAGGTAATTCTGGATTAGTATGTAAAATAATTTTTAAATGTTGTTTCAATATTTCGTGAAAGAAATTATAAAGACTTTATTAAATTTGCACTAGAAATAAGTACCTTTGTTCTACCTCGTGATTAAAGTTAATAGCGATTTAGTACTTAATTATATAAATTTAGTAATTGGATATATAATTTACTAATACGCATTGGCATATTTAACATTTGGTGTAACATCTCAGACTGGTATGCTACCCTGTTTTCTTTTACTATAAGGTTTCCTTTATACCGATTTAATTAATTGTTCAAAACTAGAAACGATAAGGTTTTAGTTAAATGATACTTAGTATATTAAATAATGCAAATATTCTTGTTATTTTACAGTGAAAGATTTGAAGAATTCTGAAAACAGTAATAAAAAAGAAATAATGTTTTAAACTGAGATTAGTTAATAATTGTTTTAAGTTGATCTAGCGTATAGTTCCGTCAGTAACCAAAGTATACTTATTTACTCTAATCAATATTTTTACGTTCAAGACTGGAGAAATAAAACTACCTCAATTTTACATACGATTAACTCAAATACCTATACCTTAAGCTAAGTATTTAATTGTTAATATAATATATCAAAACTGTATACTTAATAGATAGAAAATTGAACATATACTTTCGAGTCACTGATGTGATAATTGGTTCGATATCACTTGAAGAGTAGTAGCAATTCATGAATAGTAACGGTTGCAGTACACGATATATGCATTATTAGTTCATGATAACATTGTGTCTCTATATATTTGTTATTGCTGCAGGTTTTGTATTTTGCCTAACAATTTTTTAAGTCTTGTTTTTTAATGGAAGTTTGTTTAGAAGTTTTTTTTTTAATCACTTAAATTTTGAAGTGCGTAGTTTGCCATTTTCTAAATGTTTGAATATAAGATTATAATATTAAATATTCAAGCACAATGAAAAATATAAACATAATACTACGACATAATAATGAGTGTTTTTTTTCATGTGCTGTACATGCGATGTAATTGTCACTATAGCAAGAGACGATACCTGGAAATAATTACTTACTAAAATAATTCCTCAAAAACTTACAACTATAATGCAGAATAAATTTCAAACTTTCTTCATTTCAACGTTGTAAAAAGGATTTGATTAGTGGATCAGCTTGTTTCTAGAAACAATTTTGGATAACTCGATCCTATAAGCTTCATTGGACACAGCTTTCAGTTTTATTTATTTATATTTAAGCAGATTTGTGACTCATTTTATGGAGAATACAACACTGGCATTGTTAGGTTGAGTATTGGGAGGGTTTTAAAAGATTAACGGAAGTGTATTTTGAGACAAATATAAGATGTTTAATCCCAGCTCTTTATGCCTAGTCAGTAACTTAGTGCAACAGTTTGAGCGTCAGTATTTTTGTTATACTGTCAGTATTTTAGATCAGTAAAATTGAAATATTGAGAGCCAAATAATATCAAATTGGCAATGAGAAGATTGCACAACAAAGAACACACAATACTGTTTCAATGTAAATATTAAGTTGATTTAACTGATTGTGCAACAATATCTGTTTTCAAGAGGAAATATTTGGTCATTATTATGGATTTAAACTGGTACAACAAAGGAATAATCTCACAAAATAGGTTAAATTGAAGTTTATAACTATGAGTGTTTCATTAAGAAATGAAGAAATGAGAAACTTTATTTCACACAGAAATCATTAAATACATACATATTTGTAAGTGAAATATGTTCCCAGCAAAGGCATATGCCTGTGTGCTGGGAACGAGCACTAAAAGTCTACTAAACAAATATAGAAACCATAAAGTATAAATATAAAAATAAGATAGCAGAATTAATTCTAAGAAACAAAATATTAACTCTTGTGATCAATTTATGAATAGGTTTAACATAACTTAAATTAGCGAATTATAAATAGATGAGAAAAAAAGGTAATACAATTTGAGACTACTTATTCGATAAGCTAATTACAATTACCTAATTTGTAAAATTATGTAATACTGTAAAATTTCGGCGTCCTTTCGTCCTGCATGTGAAACTATCAACAAATACAAGACAAATCAGTAATTTCTCTCTCTATCTCTTTCTCACTCCTTTCAGTCAGTCTCCCTCTCACTCCCTTTTACATTCACTCACACTCTCCTCCCACTTTCTGACTCATTCCCTCTCACACACACCCAGCCGCTCTCGCGCACACACACACACACACACACACACACGCACACACACACACACACACACACACACACACACACACACACACACACACACACACACACACACACACACACACTACACCACACCACTCGTTAGTAATATATAGAAACAATAAACCGTTCAACACCTTCTCTCCCCACTTCAACTAACCATTTGTTCACTAATTTTTTGTAACTATTTATTCTTCATTATTCTCTATTACTTATTCTTAAACGTTATATTGACCTCTTCAATCTTCCGAAAGGATAAAGCTGTACGTAGTTCAACACTATTATTTGCAGTTTATGTCAGTTAAAGCTAGCTGACCCAGTTACATAATATCACCTAGAATAAGGATACTATGCTTCCCTGCATCAATTAGACCCAATGGCTTTACATTTCGAGCTATACCAACGTATTCCTGATGATGATATACACAATTATATCGTAATATTAATGTTTTCATCCAATGCATTACATGTTATTATTACATTCATAAGATACATTATTTATATATAACGTGTATAAACAAATATTGGGCTAAGCCAATCATTTACAGTTTTTCTATTAACTAAAGTTGGATATTTTAGCTGTAAAAACTATAAAAAAATCAGTATGGAATGAAGACTTGTTGATTAATGCTATGTTTTAAATGCATTAAGTTTGAGTCTCCTACAATAATTTTTACAGTCTATATGATTTGTTCAAATTGTGAACCAGACCGATTTAGAACAATACGGAACGCGGCGTAGCCCATGGTAACGGTCTATAGAAAAATAATACCGTATTGGATATTAAATATTTATTAATGAAACCATTTATATTTTGTAACTTATAAGCAGTCATTGGAAATGGTAAGAAGTACGAGGTTAAATTTCCATGAGAACATGAGCGTTGGTTATTCCTTTATCTCTATAAAATAAAAAATTAAGCTATCTATAACGAATATTCACACACTCTCGAGAGATTTTATTGGCATCGAGAACCACGCAGTCAAGGATATTTGGGAAAAAATATTTTCAAACTATTGAAGCTCATTAAAATATTCTATACACATAATTCAAATACAACAACTTGAAAAACAGCATTGAAGTAAATCGTTGGAAGTTTTTTATGCATTCAGAGTGAGAGATTCCACCAATTCAGATAAACGATGTTCTCATTATGTTGTATTGGTATTATTTAGGAAGTAGAAAAATTTGTATTGTCTGTAAACTATGATGTTAGGTAAATTGTGCACCTGAATGATATTGTATAGTCCAGAAACTCTAATTATGCTTAATATGGGAGTCACCTTGGTTTTATGTGCAATAATGCTTAAGGTGAAGTAGGCATTATTCCAATGCCCACTGTATTAAAAGAATATACAATTGGTTTTGTATCGAGTCTTATTTATTACCGAATTAAAGTTGAAGAAATTTACGGGAATGGAAATAAACCTTTTATATTTAGAACATTTGAAGAAACATTGTATCTTAAAACATAACACTTTTGTAAAAACTAAAATGGAAAAGAGTCTAAATAGAATATCGAAATGAAAGGGTTCTCTAGCTGCATATAAATTGCTGTTTAGTTTTTGCTTTATTTAGCCAAGTGCTCCAATAAAGAAAGTAGAAGACCAAGCTCTTTATGTGACCCTTACAGTGCCGCAGCTCCTACACAATGATAAACAGGGCGCCACAGTAATAGCAGGCTTGGACTATAACAGTTAATAGTTAATTTTATGAGACTGAGTCTCTACAGAGTTTCTATCGTGCTGGTTCTGGACTTAGTCAGTTGTGATTTGAAGGTACAGGTTCACGTTTTCACTTCCTCCCCTAAATAGCATGGGATAAAACAATCCTCTTCCTTTAGTTGTAGTTTACGAAACTTACTTATGTCAATTTTTGATCACTTTATTAGTTTCCAATTTTTTCCAAAGTGTATTTAAATCAAAATTAACACATAGTCTTGCTTATACATATTTTAATTATATATATACTATTAAAATAAATGTACTCTTTAACTCAACTAAATCATTAAAAGCCTTAATTGTTTGAATATGAAACAAATATATTTGTGTTCTTTCATATATAGTTTTTGAAACTGAATATATTCCCTCTCATTCTAGAGAGTAGTGAATAAATATTAATCACTCGCCTCGTAAAACGTAGCTAAATCGCAAGAATCTAAATCTTTCCTTCTTATTTCAATATTTTTGTAGTACAAACAATTATAAATTGTTGTCCCATAATTTTCAATAATTCTACAAGGCCTTTCGACATAAGAGATGTGATCATCAAGAGTGAGTCCAAAATTGTTTTTTCGCCGACAAAATTGAGGTAATAACGCAATTTTAGTAGTGTTCTGCGTAATATCGCGCACAAAAATTAGCACAGTCTGGACCTCAGATTTTACATGAGTAAGTTTTAAATGAAACAGAACATTGGTCATTCATAACCATTAAAAACAACCAAGATCAATTTCATTTGGAATATTAAAAATGAACCTGTACTTTTCCTCCACAATGACACTCAATAGGTGGAAATCATGACATAAATCTCAACTGGATTTAACTTTAGCCGCCCTATAGTTAGTTCAGTACGTTTGTATAGGTCTAAAAGTGTATTAAAAATCTGTTACTATGCACATGTGAGACCAAAGTGGTTCAGGGTATTTTAAGACACTTCACAATAATATATCATCAAAGACGTAAGTTTCATAGATCAATATTTTTATTTTGAAAACGTATTTCGGGGTTGTCTATAATAACAAAGCGGTAGTGATAAAAGATCGCTCACCTAGGAAGACCTGTGTGCGATGGTCCGCGTAGTCTGAGTGGCGTACATGGTGACCCAGGTAGCCGGGGATGGTTGACAGGCACGTCAGCTCCAGTTGGGGTATATGCTCTTCCTTCACCTCTAAACTCAGTTGTACGGTCACTGACGACGGCCGCTGCTCGGGAAACGTCTTGATCCACTGTTCTTCTGCCTATGACACATTCAATGTACGTTCAATAGTAGAGGATAATTATAGGATTAAAAAAGTTTTAAATGCTGGATTTTTTTAAAAATAAACTTTATTATTGTGACTACCATAGTTTCCAGTATCATTGGAGAGCCTATATAAGATTAAACTGCATCAGTTATTTATTGTTTATTTAGAATAATATACATATAAGTTATAGCTTTTGCCCAGGGCTTCACTTATATTAAGAAGCACTATAGTGTGTGCAGTAATCCCAGTTTAATACACATTGTTATTTGATAGTACCCAATCGAATATACTATTGAAATTACCAGTGGGAATTTTCTCACGTCGATGCTAAGATCACCTAAATTTTACTTTGTATTAATAATTTTAATTTAATTCCAGTCAAAAAAATGCCCCCGAAATTTCATTGTCATCATCAAAGAAGCTTAGGCCCTTTATCAAATATTAGATAATGAAATATCTGTATACATCACTGAGGGAAGTGTTAGTTTTTCAGATATATGTATGTACCACGTCGTGCTTCGACTCAAATGATATAGAAACTTTGATTGAAATTACTTGGAAATATAAATTATATGATATGAGGGTGTCTCCAAGCTCTCCATAACTAATGATGGTTAGTGACAGATATCACTATACTTACAAAATGGTCTCCATTTCAAAAAAAGTTAAATATATTGAACGATCCGTGGGAAGACAGTGGTGCCTGATATACGAGCCACAGATAAATCACAATTTATGATTAGAATGTTAAGAATTCCATAAACACCTCACATATTACTGAACCGAACTCGAAATCTTGATTCACAACAATGAAAATCATAAAAGACATATTACGGATGAGAGAAATGTAGCACAACACTACATAGATAAGTATTATTACAATGTAAGAGTACGTCACCCCATATACCATAGAACGGGGAGACAGGCAATAAGACAGAAAAGAACTTTATACAACCACCAGCGTGCAGAGGAGAAAACTGACCAGCCTATTGAGTGATAGAGTTAATTGTTGTTCTTAGAAATCCCTAGAACAAAATGCATCTTGATGAAACTAATCCCTGTATACGTTCGAAGTTTCATAGAAAAGTTAAAGTATAAATTTGAAATTGTTCTCGTGATATCCAACGGATATTTAGTTTTACATTAATATGTCTTTGGAATGAACTTAGTGCGATTTAACAAACCGTAGTGATAAATATCTATGCAAAATATCTTTAATATTCGTATGTTTTATAAACTATGATAGTAAAATTATACTGTATTTATATATTATAAAAATCATCATTTTAATTTAAAAATTACAATTAAATATCAAAGTACTCGCAGAAACTTTGCTCAATTTGGAATACTTCATGTTATAAAAATATTATTTTTAAAACAATAAAACCACGCATGATTACCATATATATATATATATATATATATATATATATATATATATATATATATACATATATATGGTAATCATGCGTGGTTTTATTGTTTTGAGTATATAAAGTAATTCCGTTGAACTATTTCATCACATATTTTTTACAATTAATTGTTTTGTGCAAATACGCTATAATTACTAACTAATTGAAAAATAAACTATTACAGAACCTCATAAATCGTAATACTGCTATTTATACAAAGAATAGTTTTTAATCAAAGAAAAGTTTATTAATGTATTCTGGTAAAGAATAATATCAGATACATACATTATAATTAATGTTTATTCATCCTAATATTACATTTTAAATATATGGTGACGATGTATCAATCAATTATTTCATAATGAAAATGGTAATCTACTGTGTCTGTAATCAGCCAATACCGCACAACAAACTATCGGTGCAAGAAGCTAAGGGTAGAGCGAGCTGGAACGTGGTTTATCAATAATCAATAATAGTTACGGTCAAAGTACACTGGGGACACGATTATCCGGAATGCGGTTATCCGAAGTTGTGGACTATCCTAAATAAGCTGTTATCCAATTATAGGATTTTTAAGTCTATTTAAAGTACAACTTTCATCAAATTTTGTATTTATTACTACAAAATAACAATCGCACTGTCTAACTAAAAAACGCCATTCGCGAGTGACTAGATCATAAGTGACGTCTAAATGTCAGAAAATACTCGTCCATAATGATTTTTAACATATGCCCGACATATTCTACGTTTTAGCAACAAAGTGTGTGTTAATATGTAATATGTTTGTACAGAACAAAGTTAGGGTATGGTACAATAAGCGGACCCGGTTTTTTATATCGAAATAGGCAAACGATATTACTTAATCATAAACATCGATATAATCAATCGACACTGATTAATTATTTTGAACAACTAAGTTAAATAACCTATACAAACAGCAGTAAACACTTTCAAATAATACACGTAGAGTAATATTTAAATTTTACATAAGTAACATTTCATTATTAAAAATGGCAGTCAATTTTAAAAATACTACACGGCATTGCTTTGAAATATAATAAAGACATGTTTTCCTTGGTTTCAACATGTTGGACTCGTACCGAAAAAACCCATTATGTGAAATTTATGGGAAAGTAACAACTGTGAGAGGAGCAAATATGGTCGTTTTAAGTTTTCCTAATTTTGGTTGTAATAATTTGTTTGATCACTGTACATATTAAGTTCATATTTTAATTTAAAACATATTGAGGACTATATATGGATTTATAGTCTAGGATTTGAGATGCGAATATTAGGTATCGATGATTACATTTTTCGATATAGATATAAAAAAACCGGGTCCGCTTATCGTACCCTACCTCAAAGTTATATTTAGTGCAATTTATAGACTACTATTATTACCTTTATAAAGAATTAACTACATTCTAAGATTATAAATGACAACAGCCCACCCATGCTGTACATATGCGCGTGATGCCACTTTGATATCAATACTAACCGGAAGTAGGTTTTTAATAGCTGTCCACCTTATTTGAAGTTTCTTTTATACGAAATAGGTATAGTCCAATCAACTTCAGATAATCCTATTATAATTTTTCCCCTTCAACTTAAAGTAGTTTATATCTCCCTATTTATATCTCTTTCTTAAGGTTTCAGCTATAGATTTTATAGTTTGACATACCAAACAAAAATAATTTCACCAGTGAGTGTCACTTTACAGTATATGGTGTAGAGAAAACATTAAAGCCTGCTGAATAAAGCTGTATTCACAACGTGCCAGAAAGGAACCACAACCTCGTTATATTGATTAAATGATTGCTTGGTTTAGTGAATAATTTAGTAGAATGTAGTTTACCCAACAGCCCCCGTCTGTCAACACAAATTGATGGTTGCATTTATCTGCTCTACGTATGGCCTAGTCATATCGCCTTCATGCCATTGTGTATTAAAACATACACACTTTGGATGATATGGACACTCAACTAATTATTCTTTCAATAGCGTCCTTTTAGTGGACATTGGTCTTGTATTGTAATTGTAGCACACGTTTTGTATAAGTTTAAGTATACACGGTAAGTTTCTTCAGTAATTTGAAAAACATTTAACTCAAAAATATTGCAAAAGGCATGGATGGAAAAAGCACCGAAATTAAGTATAAAAATATAAAACTTACAACTATTATCATGACTGGGAAATGTAACGGTACAATTCATAATACTTGTATTACTTTGTCACTGTATTTTTCAAATGTGATTATTTCATTATAAACTTGCAGAATAATCCATAGTACATAAATTTCAGTAAATTAAGTACTGTAAATACAAATGTCGTTTTCAATATTATGAGTTCCGGCATGATAAAAACGCTTAGGACGATTACAGCTTTGTCAGATACTCGCAAGAAATCACTATTTCCCTGAAAATATAAGAGTAGAGGCTTACTCTTCCAAAGGAATAATTTAAATATTTGAAATCACAACTAAGTTTGATATAGATAATATTATTGCTTTTATACATAGAAGAAGGTAAGATGAAATAAGTTACGCAAATGCCCAGGACGATGTATTTACTGTCAAAGTGAATACAACATTTATAATCCACCACATAATTTAGGTAATTTCTACGAAATATGATTTTGATTTTCGACTTAGTATTTTAAACGTAGGTTCAAAGTACACTTATACATTTATTATAATTGAAATTAACTATATTATAGATCCTCATCCATCCTAAACATATATTCTTGAAAATATTACAAATACTGAAAAACTAAGACAATAAGCGAAATTAAATAACACACAAACTTTTAATTGATGGATAGTGTTAGACACCTTTTTTGTATGGCTTTAATAACAATCTTTCCAACATATAACATCTTACTTCCACTACATAATGGTTGAAGATTGACGGCTTAATACAATTGTACAAACAATTTATTAGACCTACAATATTGGCTGGGCATTAACGAACTCTATCGTCACCCATGGGGCTGGAAACATTTTTTCTGTCTGTTTAACTTTCCCTTTGCACAATATCTCGGAAACGAACTGAGATATAGAATTGAAGTTTTTCATGAAGTTATATTTGTATATTTACAACAGAGTTCGGTGGCATGTCACTCTGATGGATTAGGCTGAGTACTAGCAGATATGTTTACATTAATCTTATTTTTAACCATAATTCCAACAAGAAAATAGTAGAATAAATCCATTTGTAAAAATGCCAAGTTAAATTATAAAAGGATTTTAAATATGACATTTTAACACACTTAGATTATTCATAACGTGCAAAGAAAACAAATTACAGAGTGAAAGTAAATTTTAAAACTAGTTGACAAGATTTTAATTCATCACACTCTTTCGTTTTAGTATCCTCCATACCTCACCGGATGTTTTATATTGAAACACCGCTATGGAACTTAAATCAAGGTGAATAATTTAATGCGTCATGTGGCTAGACACACTGATGAATATAATCTACAGATTATAAACTTTACATGAAACTTCCAGTAATTTCTACATAGAAAAGCGTTCTATGATGGTGAATGTCCAACCATAGAGTTTGTCTTAGAGTCATTATAGTCCATCACTTATAAGAATGAAATAATTTCTTTTTTGTTTACCTGGAAATGTTATAAAACATTTTTGTCTCTATGATATATGTCTGCCTGTCTGGCCCCAGAACATTTCGAGAATAAAATGAGCTATAGGTTAGAAATTTCGCATACAGATTCAGGGAAGTCTGTTTTGCGACATATGGTGTGACATACTTTTACATCGTTATATACATGGCGATACAGAGACTAATAAAGAGAATTTTAATTAGCATAAATATACTACTTCAGTATCATCGACTTTATAAACCTTTATTATTATACTTATAATGTTTAAGAGAAAATTAATATATTTACTTTAATACTGTAGTCTAATTTTGGCATATTGAAAAACCATAAATTTAATGTTATGTTATAGAATATAAATATGCAATTTTTATTTCGGCTTATGCAGTTACAGTTCGTTAATTGCTGACCCAATAGTGCACATCTACAGAATTTTGTGGCCATAGCATACAACAACATACTACTCAGTAATGCAGATTTTACTTATTTAATTTATTTTGCATTGTTGCAAAAAGACTTGAGCCACAGCATTATAAATTAAATTAAATTGTATAATGCAAACATACATCTTGCAATCAATGTTCCAGCAATTATAATTGAAAGAAATCTAGAATCTAAAAACAGTATTCGAGCCTATTTTACAGTTTTAAAGGAAGGAAAAACATCTTTAAAACTAAACTTATAATATTGTAGGTAGATAAAACACATTCTATTAATTAAACTGCATGTCTACCAAGCAGATAACTTTTAATAACTGCCCCAATTTAAACAAAAAACTTCAAAAAAAGTTGTATAAGAATTTAAAGAAAGATGAAAATATCTGTTGCAGTGGCATAGACATTATACAGACGGCTTATTCTAATATAAATATGTTTTTGTGTAAGGTAATATCCAGGGTTGGTCTAGGATAAGGAGGGGCAAAGAGGAACGCATTCCTTGAATTTGGCCATGGTACTGGTACCTCAAAGAATACAAAAAATCTATTGTCTACTGGACTGTTCATTTATGAATAAAAGACAGAAATGATTTTTTTATGAAAGGCTTTCCATAATAAAGTAAGCTAATAGTTGAAATGGAATTTTATAATTATGAATTCCTGATGTTTTGTAATATAGAAAGCTAAAAGACTTTCTTAATGCTTTCGATCATATTTTCCAGTCACACTTGGAGAGGATAATATATTCTATTTTTGAATCTAAAAGTGTACAAAACAATAATTTTAAGAGTCTAACATTTTTAAAATATACTAGTTCCAAAAATAAAACTAACCATTGAGTTGGGTGCATGAAATGTTATGAAACTTAGTAAACAATAGATAATTGTAATTAAAATGCTGTATCTTTTAGGCATTATCACAATATTTTAAAACATAAAACCGCAATAAAATATATTGTAAATAATCTGAAGTTGCGTGGAAACATTTTACAGAAAATATTGAAGGATGGACAGGTATTGATTACATGATGGCAGTCTGCGCTAAATCTTTCAGTGACTGAAACTGGCTGAGTTCTGAACTTGTGCCTGGGGTTTTCAAATAATCCCAATATTGAGTACAAATGATTCTATACAAATTAAATATGACTTGTTATAGAAAGATATAATATCAAATTTGATAATATAGAGGTATTGTCTCAAATTGACAGGGATTAAAAAGTTTTAAAGAATAATACATTTATATTACGTAATAATGTAAAATGTTATAATAAAATCTGTTCACCATTTACAATAGTTATCTTCGGTAAATAACAAAACTAAATGAAAAGTTTATTCTGATGCTTTGACAGGAGGAGGTGCGCCGGAACATGGTCTTGATAAGATTTAATTGGTCTTGATGGGAGAAATCAGTTTCTTTGAGATGTCTCTTTAACTCTATCATAAACTGTTCTTAATAGATAAATTATAGGGATCTCCAAAATTGATAAGCCGTTTAAAAAATCAATGTCGTGTCACCAATAATCTTAGTTATATAAACTACGTTTAACAGTACTCTTCTCTACTCTAGCATCATGATTTGTGTGGCGACCATTCCTCTATTTGGTCTGGTAAGTTTACAAAATGTGCGATGATTACAATATTATTGAGTAATAATGCTTCACTATTTTCAATTTGTTTGATTTGTTATAATATTTATAACAATTTATAAATATCTAGAAAACAGTATGGTAAGGAATTATATTTAACATAAAGAGCCGTACAGTACTGACTTTAGGTCAGAGATGGAACTTGACCTCAAATTCGAGAGCGAGACGAGTAGGTGTATAACTGTCTGTGCTCCACTAACAAAAACTATTTATTTATAACTATACCGTATATTACCGTTTCATTAATCGTAAATATATGAAGTTTTTCCTCTTGTGTGCGTATGTATAAATATATATATATATATATATATATATATATATATATATATATATATATGTAAATTTTAAACTAATGAACATCAAAGGTATCATAGAAATGGAAGTGTTGTGTAATTTCAAAATATTCAAATTTGGCTACATGTTTGTTTACCTCACAGTTAGTTTTAAACATGTATGGATTCTCAAACATTCATTTTGTAAAGTTACCATTATGATATATAATGAAAGTTGAAAGTTGGTATACCTGAGATATTAATTGTAAGAATAAGCGTAGGCGTATACAAGTAATTGTTAAAATAAAAAATATATATATATAAAGAAAATTTCACTTAAAATGCATAGAATGATTTGTAATACTGTGCGTTAACGTTAGTAGTATTCAAAACAACATACTGCATATTACAATATTTTAGTATTATGTAAAATACGTTGTCTTTTCGCATATAGGTTAATTTTTTAGAATCTTTCCGTATTTAATATACGATTTACAGGTGTATTTAGGTATATACGGTTAAAGCTAAAAAATTTAAATCCTTCTTCAACTTTGTCTTATTTGTGTCTTTAAGTAAAAAGTGAGTTATCACAAAATGTATTACAAATTAATAATAGAAGTTGGCCAAAATATTTAATTCGTTTATTTGGATAAGTTGGTAATATAATATTTTCTAAGTCACCTCTCTATATTTGTTAAATTCTAAATATAATTTGCTGCTAGCTACGCTTATCAGGTTTTCCAAGCACTGAAATACACATTTATATAAATATACAGTACATAATAGAAAGGTTTTTGAGACTCTAATGTAAGATCGGGAAAACATTCATTAAAATACTATTGAGTCTACTATCAAAAACTGTTGTCAGAATGAGGATTCACAACATACAATAAAAATGCAATCATCCACTAACTACCACTAACCATGATTTTTTTTTAAATTAACTCTTTTGTAATTAAGTACTATAATAAATTGGTTAGGCTAAATTAAATTTGTTTTATTACTAGAAACAGTTTCTCAATGACTAAAATTTGAATATTAAAGATTGTAAACACATCTTTAACTTTCTTAATTTGTTATTTAATGCACTTATCACAAGGCCCTGTCGTGTACAGTACAACATGTTGTTCGCTTTTTACACTTAAACTTATATATTATAAAATAATAAGAAACATTAAAATGTGTTTAAAAATTTTACTTTCATCAATCTACCTTGCTTACCTGTATATATACAGATTAGGAATGAAATATAGAAATATATTACATATTAAGTACAATTATATACATATATGCAGCTTGTTAGAGATTTGGAAGTCTCTGTATAACTGCTTGATAAGAGAGATTAATACCGAGTTACCTGAACTTAACTTAATGCACTTGTTGTAGCGAATGTTTGTGATCAAATGGTAACGTAACGATAATATATCGGAAGGTAATTATATAATTAGAGCATTTAAGTAGATTTAAGTGCTGATAGTTTTGAAATTATTTTTATTCTGGTTTCATCTTTTGGAATAAGTACAACTAATCAAGATAATTTTCTCTTGCAATGAGACAAATTTAGAGTAGACTAATGTCTTATACAGGGTGACTGCTAATACAACTGAAATCAGCGTGTCATCTTACAACCAATCCAAAAATGATAACAGGTAAGTTGTATATTGAACAGATAACGAGAATCCCTACAGAATAGTAGATCAAATGAATCACTAAAATATTATTAAATTATAAATATTCTAGATTAGATAAATCTTGTTTGGCTTGGTTTTGTTCATGTTTTGAAATACTCTACTTATTGAATAAAATTTCTCTTCAGTTCAAAAATAATTATGAAAATTTATAATTTTTTTCATTTGTATAGTTTGTTATTTTCAGCGAGGGGATTACCATTTGTGCATATGTACTTTTTGTTTTTGGACCTTTTATTGCCAAATACTTTGCTAACATATGCATGCTTCACTTTATTCATAATTTTACTTCTAAACTCCTTATTCATCACAGGTATTAAAGATATTACTTCTTGGATTCAAATATTAACATCAAAGTGTCAGTTTAAATTCAGGTATGTGTAGCTTCAATATCCCCTGACGTATGACGGAATGACGGATATTCCCTGCATCTAGGTAATTATAGCAGTATGCATTTTCTACGATGCCTGTGTTTTTTACAGCTGTTGTCCAGTTGTTTCGCTGACTTCAATGTGAGCGAGTACATATACTGGAAGAAAGCAGACATTTCCGCATGGGACCAGTACTTTCCGAGCCGCGCTCTACAGACCGAGCTTCTGACCAATCAGGCCGCCGTAGCCGCAGTCAACAGCCTGTTTTCCAGCCTTAACAGCAGTCTCGAGAAGGTGGTGGTGTTCCAGGCCCAGGAACTACGGACAGCACAGCTACTGATGAACGGCACTGAGGCTCAGGGATGTGTCAATGGCATAGCTTCGTTCATGCCGGATGCTATCAGCCAGGGTTAGTTGTTACGTCGACCCTTTAGTTATCCCTTTATAAAGGATGTAACAATACTTTAAAAATCTTTAGGATATTTTTTCCCAGTGTGAAATGAAGCATAAAATCAAATGCAACCAATGTACTATATCTTTCCAATTATTACGGTTTCTTTGCCTGCCTGCTGCTTATTTGAAAAATCGTATTTTCAAACCAACATTTGGTCAATTCTTTATGTGGAAAAGTGTAATCAATAAACAAGTGGTTGACTTTGTAAATTAGATTTAAAAGTAAAACTAAAACATCTGTATATAAAAATTACTAGAGTAAAAATTTTCGGAAAACTTGTCAAAAAACCAATGATATTTGACACGATTGAATAGGGTACCAAATAACTTATATATTTACAATCCCAAATCCCAAAATCTTCACAACAAGGTAACTTTCAATAATTAATCAAATAACAGTTAACAAATTATATTGAATATGTTAATTTCTTTGTTTAGTTTACTACGATTAAGTTGGTTGAATAGTTTTTAAATGTAATTTTAAAATAAATGCACTGGCTGCAGACATATGGTAAGCGAAAAGAGATAGACTATTGGTTTCATTTGACTTTTTGCCTCATTCTAAAGAACAATGTCCTAAATTTTATGTCTATTTTTTAACCTGTATTCTAGGTAGACCACACCGATCATACATCGTATAAAGAAAGAAATATATCGCTTAACAGGCCTTCCTGAGGTACAAAATTTTGAGATTATAACTATCATAAATGTGTTACTATGGTACATTAAAATCCCAAATGCTTGCACTCAGTTTCCTTTAAAATGTGTTTAGTCTACAATTTCTACTTGCCATTAGATCAAAGTAAAAATTTTCTCTAACAGTCATATCGAGTACCCCATTTAGTTAGATTTACATTATAATGCTTTATAATTATTATAAAACAATATATTACCTTTATTATTTATATAATGATTCTATTCTTCATTATTATTAGATATTGTAACCTAGGACGATACAGAATCAGTGGCGCACCCAGGGGGGGCTTTGGGGGCTTAAGCCCCCCCCCAAGGACCTGATATATCCGACTAATAAATACTGTATGTGACTAATCATTCGTTATGTATCATCATATATGTTTTATCGTACTTTTATAAACTATAATGAATGGTAACGTTAAACCTATTTATTAAAGTAACACAGATTAAATCATAGAAATCAAGAGTTGTGAAACAAATATTTAGACGTATGTATTCACAGTATAACTGCCTGCGCTGCTGTGTTAGCTCCCTCCATTCCATCCTGCTCTATGGCGATGACTACGTGCCGTTGCCATGGGCGACCAGCTCTAGTTTCCACAACTCTCACCAGACGCGCCCGTGCCCGCCCCGGCAGTGAATTTGTCTTTTGTCCAGTTGACAGTCGTAGTTTTATCGAATTGCAGTATAGTGTGTGTGTTATGGGTTGTCTGGCTGTCAAGTTCAAGCTGTGTTTGTGGTCTAGGTCTGACAAATTGGTTGGACAGTAGTCTAGTAAGTTATGGGTGATAAAAGAAAAGCTAGTATACAAAACTATTTTAAACCGTTGAAATGCCACAAAAATATTTCGGCAAGTAAGGAGCTGCCTACATGTGCTGAACAGCCTGAGTTTGTGTTGGAGGATGTCTCGGGAGCTAACGTAAGAACTCTGCAGTCCGATGTAAGTCAAAATAACTTAGACATTGCTTTGTTTAAAACAAAAAAATTGACAGACAGTGAAAAGTTAAAAGTGTTGAATGACAGATGGGTCCCTCAAAGTAGTTTTAACTTTCCTTACAGAACGTTACGGGACTCAACAACGAAAATTTTTGTTTTCATGGCTAAATAAATATACTTGGCTGTCTTATTCTGGAATTGAAGACTCTGCATACTGTGTTCATTGTATGCTTTTTTCCAAAAAAGAAGTAGGCAAGTAGTAACGCTCAACATACTGGCCAACTTGTTGAGGAAGGTTTTTTCTAACTGGAAAAAAGCATTAGAAAAATTTGAAAAGCATGCAGCCTCACAGTACCACAAGGACTCTTGTGTAAAGCGCAGCTAACTTTAAAAGAGTAATGGATAGTGAAATCAAATCAATCGACAAATCCCTTGATAAAGGGAAAGACCTTCAAGCCCAAAACAACGTGAAAAGAATCCTTCCGATAATAGACACTATTATTTTGTGTGGAAGGCAAAATATTGCTCTTAGGGGCCATAGAGATTATGGCGAGTTTGATATAAATCGTATAGACCTGCCGAGAATGAGGGTAACTTTAGAGCACTGCTTAGAGCCAGAATTGAAGCGGGGATCAAGATTTAAAAAAACACTTTGAATCATGTGGAAAAAATGCTACGTACATAAGTTGGAACTTCCAAAACCAAATAATTGATGCTTGTAACCAGATCATAACTGAAAAAATAGCAACTAAAGTTAAAGAGGCTAAGTTTTTTAGTATTCTCGCAGATGAAAACGTCCGATGTGTTTCAACAATTGAACAGTTTTCGTTGTGTCTACGATACGTAGATTCTGATGCATCAAATAATTACCAAATATGTGAGCAATTTCTCAAGTTCATGCCACTAACCTCCACAACCGGTAGGGAGTTGGCAAAAACTGTAATAAAAGGACTTGAAGATAGTAACATTGACGTCAATAACCTACGTGGCCAGGGGTACGATGGAGCGGCTGCCATGAGTGGGAAAGTTTAATGGGACCCAAGCCTGTATCCAAGAAGCTCACACCCACAGCAATATTTGTGCATTGCGCTTCTCATAGCCTTAATCTGGCATTATCAAACGCTTCTGAAGTTGCACCTATCAGAAACTGTTTCGGAATAGTAGAGAGGGTGTATAATTTTTTCAACACTCACTAAAAGACAAGCCGTTTTACAACAGTGTATTGCATCGGAGATAAATGTTGAAACCAACAGGAAAAAACTGCTACAACTTTGTCCAACAAGATGGGTGCAAAGGCATGATGCCGTCTTTGTCATGAAGGAGCTTCTTCAACCAGTTGAAGTAGCGTTGGAGGAAATAAAAAAACTGGAGTGATAGAGACTCTTCTTCTGGAACTCTTATTTTACTCAGCTCTTTACGTCAAGGCGAATTCATCATTTCTCTCTTGGCATCAGACAAGCTCCTTGGTTACACTGTAAACCTAAGCAAAAAGCTGCAAGGAAGTGATTTGGAACTATCTTCTGCAATCACACATGCTGAAACTGTACTTGAAAGCCTAAAATCCATAAGAACAAATGCGGATGAAGAGTTTCACTTCTTGTTTTGAAGAGGCTACCCATATGGCCAACAACTTTGGATGTAAAATCTCCATGCCCCGAACAGTTGGCAGACAACAAAAATAGAAACAACACACCAGCAGATACGCCTGAAGTGTACTACGGCGATCTATTTTCATCCCTTGGATTGAATCTTTGATAAGTTCTTTGGAATCCCGATTCATGAAACATAAAGACATATTGAAGGGGTTTGAGTGTCTGATGCCTACAGCCGATGGATCACGTGGAAAGGAAGAAACCTCAAAACTTAATTATCTGCAGCTGTGTTGTTTTTATAAAAATGACATAATTGGAAAGTGGTGGGAACAACGAAAAGCCTGCTCAAAGCCGAGTTTGAGTTGTGGCACAACAGCTTTAAGACCCCAACACCAACACACCAAGAATATGTAATTGATTTGTTGAACTTGTGTGATAAGGACATGTTTCCTAACATCCACATATTGTTGAAAATATTGGTGCACTATCCCTGTAACTACGAGTACAGCAGAAGGTCGTTCTCAACATTACGTAGACTCAAGACCTATCTAAGGAATACCATGGGTGCTAACAGACTGAGTGGACTGGCGGCTTTGAATATTCACCGTGAAATAGAAGTGACCAATACAGAGGTAGTTTTCTGTTCTCAAAAAATCGACCAGACGTCTAGATTTTGTCTTGTAAATATTTTTAACTTTAACTTACATCTCATTTTGTAATCATTAAATTTACATTTGTAATTTAAATGTATTATTTCTTTCCTTGAAAACTTAAAAACTAATTAATGACAGTCCAACTTATTCCAGGATGACATTTCATAATAAAAATCAATATAAAGCTTTAACTTGTAATTTTAATAAGGTTTAATTGAGCTAAAAGCTGGTTTAATGTAATAGTAGCCTATTAACTTAAATTTTTCTCTAATAAGATTTAACTTGTAGTTGATTATGAAACAGGCCACAGACAGTTGGTTTTAGCTTTACTCAATTATCTAATGATCATGTAATACAGTGATGTACCAAATGTTACATTATTGTAGTTCGATATGTTATAGGCCAACTAATTATATATTACTGGTCATTGAAGGTCATGTAATGGAAAACTATAGGCGTACATTTTATACTTGGGAAGCCGAAGCCCCCCCCAAACCAAAATTCTGGGTGCGCCCCTAGAATTGCTAGTATTCATGATATTTATCAACGCAAGTTTTTAAATAATGACCAAGAAGTTGTACTTCTTTTATTAAGTTGTACCGTTAAGGGCTACTGACAATAAGTTTGTTGTGGGTGGCATTTTCACACGTTCATCGTGCAAGAAATTTACTGATGGCAACTTTTTCGTACAAATTAAAATAAATGCACAAATAAAAATCATGTAACGTATGAATATATTTATGTTTAGAAAGTATTATAAAAACTGATTGATCTGAATCATTTGTTCACAAGAGTGTACATAGTGATATGTGAGTATTATTAATGTAAACTAAATTATAAGGTGGTTATGATCTTGCAATTACCAGAACAAATTATTTAAATGTAGAAAATAGATCATTTTGCCTGGTGAATTTCAATATGCTCTATTTCTACCAAATTTGACATTATTTTACAGAAGTATTGACGTACAATGACTGCTCGGCGGATGCTCTCCCTTCCCTACTCCGAATGTACTACGCCTGGGCAAAGCAGAGGAAAAGTTACAAGGCAGCGTATCAGCGCGCTCTGACCGGCATCGACGTGTGTGCCAAGACCTACCCCAACAGTGACGCTGTGGACCGACTGAAGGCGTGTGTGGAGGCCCTGAGTACCGATTACTTCCAGACCGCCAACGCCACAATTCAGAGCCTCGACCCTAGCCCAGCCATGAGCTACTTCAAACAGGTGGTCGTGGAGTGCGCCAGCCTGTCCTGTGGTGTGGTTGTCGAGAAGGGCTCTCTGTTCCTAAAGATGCTGCTGGAATGCTCTGCCCTAGACCCCAACATAGACCCTACACTCTACGCACAGGAGCTGGTAAATCAGTCTGAAGACCAGTATACATTGTTTGGAAAGATATATGTATCTAAATGTTTAAAATGTATTTCATCCTGCCAAATCTTAGTTTATAATAAGAGTAGATCTAACAAAAATCCGAATTAATATATTATATTTTGAACTCAAACTTAATTTACATGTTACAAACAACAAAGCAGCTTTTTTACGAGGAACTACCTAGTCCTATGAATTTACAATGTGATACCTATTCAGGTGCAGCAGCCATTGCAACACAATCTTAGGTTTTCTTAACTTCTTACTCTTTTATGGAATATGGGCTCCACTACTACTAAGTTCGGAAAAATTTACTAATATTAAAAAGTTTGAATTAAAAATCTATTAAATTTATTCAAACGTATAGTGTTATAAAATTTCCTGTTTTATCAGGATTCATGGAAAGGCTACAATGATACTCTAGCCTCTCAAATCTTAGAGGCTCAGACAACAGACCGGAACAAGGTGCGTGACTTGGAAGCCGAGATGATAAGCTACTACCAGCTGCAAAGGTCGGCACTGGAGAAGTACGTTGTAGAGTCCCGAGGGTTCGACTTCTACCTGGACAAGGTACACGGTTACCTGAGTGGCTACTACAGCACATTGGTGGAGACTGCTGCAGACAACCCAGGAGACCCAGATTGTGTTGCAGACGCATCAGTAGCTCTCGATGTCATCGCCAATATAAGTGAGTGCATGTTTTGTATACGGTTACCTGAGTGGTTACTACAGCACATTGGTATACGGGTGTTTATACTGCTGTAGACAAATCCGGATACTCAAATTGTTGCAAACGCAACAGCAGCTCTTGATGTCATTGTCAATACTCAAGTAATTGCATATTTTGTAAATTAAATCCGTAAAAATAGTGTTTTCTGCATATTTTTTATTAGACAGAAAATGCACGTATTACTTATAGTTATTCCACGCTATCAGAAATCATTATATTTTTTATTTCGTAAAATACCGTACTATTAGTGTTAAACACCAACTTTTTAATATCAACTAAAGAAGTATTATATATTATAGAATATATAATACTTATATATTATAAATATTCCATCGCAATGGAAGCGTTTGAAGTTTAATTCTATTCCACACATGTACGTTTGTTTAAAACATTACAGTATAAATTTTAATGAAAGTCAATAAATAAATCAGTGTATTTTTCTGTCAATATTTTTATTCTGTAACTTAAAATTAGATATTCATTTTGGATTTAATACGACTTTTCAACCTAAGAATCGATTTAAACGTCAGATAATACAATAAGAACCTGTATCAGTACATCAAGGCTGATCATATCTATTATGTACGATAAGCACAAGCTCTGTTGGTCGGAAGATCGTCTTCCTTATTTGACAGAAAATCTCTGCCTTTGTACGTATCTAGATGGATCGTGCCTAAGTAGAGACATCTTTAAAAAATCTTCCCTGAAGCTCATTTTAGAAGCAAACTTTTGACACTACAGGCATAACAGAGTTATTAAACAAATTGTAAATTACATATTTATCTTATGATTACAGCTATGAACAATTATAATAATTAAAGCAATGGTTCCACTACATTTAAATAGTAGTCTTCTACAAGACTCCAAATATTCCAATTATTTTGTACTTGAAGTGTCTTTAAGTTTACGAACGTAATCTCATAACTTTAGACAAATTTAATTATTATAATTAGGCTAAAATACGTGCCAAAAAGTTCAGAAGCACAGAAAATGGTAAATCACATTTAAGAATATTTGTACTAATATAACGAATATAGTAAAAAAGGGGTCTTGGTCTTAGAATTAAAATACGCGATAAGAAGAAAAAATCTTTTCCAAATATCAGAAATATTGATAAGCAGTTTTTAGAGACATTTCAAACTACGTATTACTCGTCAATCACACATTTTACAATATAATTTGTACTTTTGGGAGGCCTTTCGAAATCAATGATTCCATCGTCAGTCAGCTTCACACAAAAATGAAGTGGTGGTACTGTAACTGAACCAATGGCAATCAGTATGATTGGACTTAATCTCTCTTAAAACTTTTTACATTAAAAAAGGGTATATGAAATGTTCCGGTATGTATTTAAATTGTTTTAGGTCCACTTCTTGCATTATTTCCCATTAGTATAAAAATACGTGGGTGCGTTGGCAAATAATACATACAGGGTGACCAAGGGTAGCCACCGTTGGGTTCTCAGAACAAATAACTTTAAAAAATTGTGTAATTTACTTCATTTTATGCTTATTACAATGACTTAGTTCAAGTTTTAAAATTCGGTCACCATTTTCCAATGTTGTGGTCAAATTTGAAATTTCCCGAGGAAACCCCATAATACGTCGACATTGGCTGAAATCACATTCACAGGAGGTTGGATAAGTTGTTAATCCCAATTTAAAGTTTACTATAAAATGTATACTATTTGAGAACCCAATGGCCGCTACATTGAGTTTATCGTCCTGTATAGAGCCTTAGTTTATTTATATGTTTTGTATCTTGAACACTAAATTTTATTAATAGCAGTTTAGTTTTAAACGTAAAATCGTTTTGTAACATTCCTTAAATTGTAATTCATACAATTAATATTGATAAAAATCATTGTATTTACTACTTGATTGTATTAATTTATTTGTGTAATAAAAGTCAGTCCAATTGTTTTGCCATTCCAAGAATTCCCTATAATCGTGATATTATTTATTTCAATTTCTTTATGTTATTAGCTGTGCGTGTCTTGTGCGTCTATCCGTGGAACTTTTAATTTAACTGGTTGATATGTATACCAGAATCCTATAGCACCGTATTGTATGGAAATCTTAGTAGTGATACACCATTTGTGTACTTTCATGTTTCCAAGATTAAAAGATCCGTGTGTCATTTCGTATTATTGAATTAAAGTTGAGAAGTTAGATGAAAAATGGCTTCATTATTGAGATGAAGGTACGTAATCTCTACCTTGTACCCTCTTATGGTAGAAGAGTAACCCAAAACTGTTCAATAATTAAACTGACTCATTGACTCATAAAAATAAGCAAATACAAATTTGCTGATTTTGCTTTTAAAAACGAAGTAAACACTTGGATCAGGTGAAATATAAACGAATTATTATTTATCACTTATAGCCTATTATGAAACTAGAATAGTTTTCAACTCAATTCAAAACTGTTAAGAATATTGGCTTCTAATCCTTTTTTAACAAGATAAATTTTCAACAATTTAATGTTGTGTATATTTGCATTACGAGTTTTGGGGGTTGTGTGTATACTACTAATATATATTAAATTGTGTTTTTTTATAATAGTGAAGTGACAGAACTAAGTGATAAGATATCCTAGACTTCAATTCAGTAAAATTATTTGATAATGGTTTTTCATTGATTTCAGGTGCCTATAACTCACTTACATGTGATATTGCAATTGTGAGCAACACGACAAACTTGATTTCGGCAGTTAACAATGACTTCTCATATCTCAACGCTCAACTTCCTATCATCGGAAATGCTGCAATCATCAAATGCTTCCTACAGGGGTATATTTTTGCTCCGAACACAATAATAGATTGCTTTAATCTACTTTTTACTGATTTCGACCTTAAATACGACGATTACCAGGCAGATATTGTCAAAGATGTTGCTGTTTTAGAAAGTTATGAGACCTCATTCTTCAACGGTTCAGACTTTCCTTGTGGTAGCTCAAGCCTCAAACGAACATTCTTAGCAGCTGATAATGTTCTTTACCACCTCCAACGTTGTCTATATATCACATCAGGAACTACATACGATGTAACTACTCCTTCCTCTATCACCACAGCTGAAACTACTACTCAAAATACGTATCCAAAGACCTCGACATCTAGGATAACTACTGCTGAAACCACTCCCGTTGTAACTACTCCTGCAGTTGAAACTACTCCAGTCGTAACTACTCCTGAAGCCGGAACAACTCCACCCGTAACTACTCCTGCTGCTGGCACTACTCCACCTGTAACTACTCCTGCTGCTGGGACTACCCCACCTATAACTACTCCTGCTGCTGGGACTACCCCACCTGCATCTACTCCTGCTGCTGGGACTACCCCACCTGCATCTACTCCTGCTGCTGGGTCTACCCCACCTGCATCTACTCCTGCTAATGGGACTACCCCAGCTGCAACCACTCCTGCAGCCGGATCAAGTCCAGGCGTAACTACTCTTCCACCTGCTATAAATAAAAGAGGTAGACGGTTAACACAGTAACAATTGCATTACATAAGCTATAAAGTCAAATGTCAAGGAGTAGATTTTATACAACCCAATATGTCGTAGATTATTAAATATTTATCAAATATCAATATTATATGAATATCTTAAGAACCTGAATCCTGAAATATTTTACAGTTATTTATACCCAATATGTTTTCTATTGATTTACAATATATGTCACCACTTTAAAATTTCCTTCTAAATGAATATAGTAAGATCATATAACCAAAAAAATATTTACGATCATAATTATATTAGTACTGTACTTGAGTTTTTGCATTAGTTAAAGCCATAAAGCAATAATATAATACTTCATGGTGCTCTTAACATTTAAAAGTTTCTAAAATATAAAGCTGTGCAATTTTGAAAATGTGAAAACTCTATGCTTTAATGGTAATCTATAAACCAATTTTGGTTATTAGTATTGTCCTTTTTAAAACAATACATTTATTTCTTATACTTATATATCGTATAGTAGTTTATTGAACAAAACATATCTGTTACCCTTTCTTAATGTCACCCCCTCATCCCTTCCCTCTCCGTCTCCTTTTAGTGGTCGAAAGCCTTTTAGTAGTCTTTAGTTAAACCAATTGAATGCGTAAAATAATTTAATGTTGAGTACACATCTACTAATACTCAAGAACTCATGAAATAATAATACGAATAGTAATGAAAAGCAATAAAGAATTATAAATTCAAACGTACCTACTCTTTATACGTCTGTATATTTCGAAACCAAGAGAGTTAACATTCTCTATCACTCACAAAGATCTCACTTATTTCAAAACAAAACTGTATAATTTTATTTTTACTCTGGGTTATTAGTTGCTGTTCAGCTTGCCTAATCAATCAATGGAAAAGAGAGGAAAAGAACAAACTTTAGAGAATATATTAGAGACTTTACCATTCTAAGTACAATAACGGTTTCCTATCAATCAAACGCTTCCGATGAGATCACTAATCTGGGGTGTATGTCTTCACAAACAAAGTATTTAATCGTTAGAACGCGGCGCGAGCTACGAGCACACGTTGAGCAGAGATAATCAAGACATATCGCCTCATCCGTTACTCGTCTCGCCCCGCCTGACGCTATCGTCACTGCCAGTGCCACCAACAACACAGCGCAGTATCAATCAGTACTTTCATGTTAACAGTTTGTTGTTATGTTCGAAATGTTAACTCTGAATTAAATGCAGTATATGGGACATCAAATTTAAAGTATTTAACAGTTTTATATTTACCTTGACCTATGCAAATTGGGTTTCCTGCTATATAATATTATTCAAAATGTCATATCAGTTTCAATTCTTAACTTCTTAAGGGTATTAGGTATATCTATAAATACACGTTTCAGAGCAATTTTTCTACAATTAAGCTTTAATGGAACTGCTTGTGACTATATATATATATATTATACAAACATTATTATGGATGTCATTGACTATCAGACAGGAATGTTTGCCGATGATTAAATTTATATAAAAAATAATAAAACAATTTAATGCTGTTTATCCTGTGAGTATGCTTGTATTAGCGGTTGTAATTTTGATATGTTGTAGTTAACAGTTTCCAATTTAATTCTATATAATCACGATGAAGCTAATATACTTACCCTAAGTAACGAATGAATTGTGTGTGTTTTGTATTCAAAGACGCACTTCAAGGCTCATAATTATTTTCATCAGATATCATTCCAAATGTCGCGTTTTGAAGTATATTTTGTATGCGCTTGAAAATTTTTACTACAAATGGTTTTCTTAATAATATATATTTTTGTGTTGGTTTACGTGCAAATTATTGACGTGTGATATAAAGTAACGGTTATGCGTACATTATGAAATCAAAACAACCATCTTTAACAACCTGGCATTACAAATACAGATGGGATACATTTTTAAAAGTTATATAAAAAATGAACGCAAAAAAACTAAACACAAAAAATTGGTACGTAATGCATTTGAAAAATGGATTACAGAATATGTCCTATGTCCATGCGTTGATCCTACTTTGACTGTTTATCCGAGTTCAGAAAAAGATGCATGATACTATTACATGCCACTACACAATTCACGCTTATACGACCTTTTTATCATTTTCATCAGTGGTTTAGTATCAAAGTCAATCTTTATGGCAGGTGTGACGTCACTAACCTGCTTGCCATTGAGCAACCACGTGACTTCTGGAGTCGGCCTGGAAGGCCCTGACGTGCAGTTAACCTCCAGTCGTTCACCTACCGTGTACTCTTCCTTCCAGTACGTTATCTGAGGGTCTTCTGTCTGTTTTTCTGTAATCAAAGTTGGTTTCTTATTTTATAAGTGTGCCAAAGGCAATACTATTAGATTTAGTAAACAATTACATACTTAACATAACCTACAAGCTATCACTAAGGTTGATGTTGTACTTACTTATGACCGTGACCTCCTCGTCCTCTGAGGCCTTGGTATAGATGGGTGTTTCTGTGGTGACCTCACAACAATAGACTCCCGACGCGTCAAAGTCCAGGATCTTTAGTCGTACTTGTTGCTCATTGCTCTGAGCCCACTAAAAAAACAACAAAATCTAGAGAGCTCTCCAAATATAGGTTTATTTTTAACTACAAGATGTGCACTGCTTTTAAAAGCCATTGTAACCTTAATTTTATAACTAACCCTATTATAAATTTAGGATTATCTCAATAAAGTAAGATAATACTCGATATAATATTAAACAATAACTCTATCGTGCCTCGTACTAAACAATAAGATTATAAAATGCACCTTTTCAGGAATAATTATTAGTGCTAATGATATGAGATTAATATTTAACACTGTTAAAATATTCCTTGATGTTAATGCTTATCTTGGAAGCAAATAGCATTATTCCTATCGATTAAAACAAAAGAATAAGTTTTCTCTCCTGCTATCAGATCTTAATACTACTGAAATTGACTTTTCATTATTGTAATATTTTCTACAGTATTTTACGGGGAGTTAGCCTTTCATACTATGAAAAGGAAGTTCGGGATTCACAGAGAAGGATGGAGTTTTCGCTCAAATTGCATTGGTAGAAAGAGAGAAAAGTCGGGTTATGTTCCAGAAAAGGCAAGCAAGTGACATCAAGTCCGTTAACGGACACCCATTAGGCCACACCCAGCCCACTCCGCCACCCCTACTGCTTCTCTCGGCTGGCCTTTACAGCCTGTGTTTGTAGTGATCATGCTTATGTTCTTCCCTTTCTATGATCTGTTCGTTAAACACAAAATATCTGTAAAGAATATTACACAAAGTAAATAATATTTTATACTTAGTAAGGCATACATATTTTATGATACGAAATAAAACTTATGAAATTGTGCCAAATAAACGTATTTTGAAAGTAGCTGAACAGATGTTTTTTTAATTTGAGAGCTTATTCATTCTATATCACTTTTAATAGAAAGGTTGTTTTGCCTACTGAGCCGTTACAATCTGGTCTCTTGTCTAGGGAAGGAAATCTGGTCTATTCAATTTTATACATATTTTGGGGTCAGCTTTAGCGAAATCTATCACTAAGACAGGGACCTGCGAGATTTTTCTTTTCCGACACAATACTAATTTTTCGAACTTACTCTATACACTTTAGATTTTCATCAACTTCATTTCTATATAGATAATATCGAGTCAGATTGTTGTGCGTGTCACTCTTTGGATTTAGCTGAGATTTATCAGGCCTGTTTTGATATCGGCCTTATGTGTAATCATTATGGCATCGATAGAATATCATTTAAATACCGTAAAATATATTTTTTTAACATACTGAGCTACAATCATATGACATTTTAATATAATAGGTCATGTAGACCAACATTAGTTCTATGATGGTGCTCGCCCTTCTATGGAATTTGGCTGAGCGTAATTGAAAAATATCGTGCTATGTGTTGGCGTAACTTCTTTATCCTCTGTCAGAAGGACGTAAAAATTTATTTCTGTGTAAATATCTGTCTGTCTGTTTGCCTGTCTGTAGGGCATTTCAAGAGGGAAATGAGTTATACTATAGAATTTTGGTTTGAAACCTCAGTAAAGCTTTGTATATGCCCAGTCTCGTTGTAGATCTGGAGGTATTTTGTGAGATTAGCTCACATTATTTTTATAAATAATTTAAGAAATAGTACATTATTTATAATCTGCATAATTACTTAGAATTTTACACAACCATGAGTTTTATAAATAAAACAATATTAATATATGAAAGTGCCTTAGACAACTGTCATTCTGTTCCTAATAAGGGCCCTATCTCGAAACATGTTTCTCTATTGATATAAGTCGTGGTAAGAAACTAAAAGTAAAATATACAATAATATTGGGTTAATAAGGCAACAGTTTTTAAATAGCTAATAAAAAGGAAGTACAAGTGATCAGGAATTAATTTAAGCTTCTAAAGAATTTATTTTCAATGTGTTCTTCATAAACAACATTCATATATTTCCAAAAAATATAATCTTTAATTTAGATGTAAGGATTACCTCATGGTATATTTTAATAACATGTTCTTACTACATATTTACACTTCTAACAGATTTGTTTTTAGTAATTACAAATATCTCATCACGAATTTGAATGAAAACTCTCTAAATTCACAATAAATACAAATCTAGTATTCTCCTCAGAAAACTTGCATACAATGTAAGTGAGAAAAAGAGCTATAAAAATAATGAATGAATTTTACTTGAATATGATTACAGTTAAATTTTCAAGCTCGCGCTCTTAAGGGATGGATTAGCATGCTTTTGCCATTAATCAGGCTGCAAGGTGAAGGAACGCCTTTGTTAGTGAAAGACAAGGCGTGAGGTGGAGAGCGCAAATGTCAGCATTTAATGACTCCGTCTGCGCGAAACTATTAGAGATCCCTCCACGTTTACAAAGGCCACTTTCTGTGACATTTAGAATCCATTTTAAGCCATGGCTGAGAAAATACTTGTTTACATTAATAAAGGTTCAAGTTGGGTATTGGGATTTAGCGAAATGTCATCATTTAAGATGATATAATCAATTATTGGTTGGAAAAATACTTTTAATTTTAATTCATAGTCGTTTAAGATTACCGTTTGGAAGATCACTGTACGAAAAACTGTATGCATTTCTATTAGGATATTCATGCATTATTGTACTCAGACCCTAATAAAAATTGTTAGATAAATAAAGTGACATTTTTACAAAAAGTACAAGAGTTGCAGTTTTAGACAGTAGCATGCTGTGTTTATTAATGTCTAGGTTAAGGTAGTTTTATTTTCAATGAATATATTTTTAAAACATGTCATAGGTTTTAATATTACTTAGAAACTTGAATATTGTATGAATGAAACACGTGTCTTTTCAGTTGTATCTCATGTACGATGCTTAAAACTCATACCATTAAGGGATTAATAATTTTTTATATTATTCTTGTTTTAAGAAGTGGGCACTGCCTTAAGCATGTTTACGACAATTGAAAATACGAATAATAAATTAAGATTTAATCAAACATCCAAGTGATTATTTCTATCTAAAAAATAAGTAAGAAACATAATTATCTACTGCGTGTATAAAATATTCCAGAACCTATTAAACGGTTGTTTTTTACAAGTGAAATTTTTATAGAAAATTCAGGGCTTTCTGCATGGACAGCTAGCTATACGTCAGGTTTAGATTTCAAGCGAAGCAACTTTTGCGGAAACTTTCTTTAAATACTTTAGTATTTTCAGTCGAATCAATAATAATCTATTTTATTTGGGTTTACAAGTTTCCACTTCTATAATGTACTTTTATACACGATTTGTGTTGTCCCTAGTAAAATACCACAGGTTATGCTCTGATAGCCATTAATATTTGCACTAATCATTTAGTGACTCATGTCACTAAAATGAGACATTTAATACGTAGGTAGTACTAATAAGTTCATCTTGTGCTGGGAATTTTTTTTTAAATCACATCTATTCAGAACTGAAAAAGACATTTTATCCGATAATACAATACCACCAATGATTTCTACTATCCAAAACACAGGGCACATACAATACTCTTATGTATTACTGTTTTATGTTTCTCAAATTATTCAGGGGTTGAATTATACAATGAGAATAGAGAAAATAGGCTTAAAAAATTGTTGTATGAATGAAAAAATCGACTTTTGCTTGTAACCGTTAGTGTGGGATAATTTAGACTTACAATATCAAAATTTCATCCCTACGAGCTACGAAGAAGCCTACGTTATTGTTGCAGAGGTCGCCTGAGGAGTTAACATTATATTTGAGAGAAAAGAGCAAACATGATTTTTCCTTAACATTAAAAGTTTTCCTCAGTGAACGAATTAAAGCCATTCTTTTATGTAAATCCTTTCAAATTTAGTTCCAATCTAGATATTTTACACTTACATTTGCAATAACATTTATCTTCACAAAATTGATATATATCTAATTATTTTACGTGATTCATCTTAATAAAATAGGTAAAGCTATATTATTGAAGACTTAACACTTAGACAATGTATACTTACGTCTATTTGAGCACCATGTATCGTGTAGTTCTTGAATGGAGGCTTTCTGCCATTGACAAACTGGAATATTTTGTGTCCATGTTTGTGCCACTCCACTTTGTGTAGCTGATCTTTCTCGACATTATAGTCGCATTTGAGCAGCATATGAGACCCCAGCAGAACGTAGCGTGGAACATTTAGGTGGACATGGACATGCATTCTGCATTCTGAAACAATACGTTCAGGTACATTATAACCACACCTGAGTAGCATATGAGACCCCAGCAGAACGTAGCGTGGAACATTTAGGTGGACATGGACATGCATTCTGTATTCTGAAACAATACGTTCAGGTACATTATAACCACACCTGAGCAGCATATAAGACCCCAGCAGAACGTAGCGTGGAACATTTAGGTGGACATGGACATGCATTCTGCATTCTGAAAAAATACATTCAGGTACATTATAACCACACTAGAGCAGCATATGAGACCCCAGCAGAACGTAGCGTGGAACATTTAGGTGGACATGGACGTGCATTCTGCATTCTGAAACAATACGTTCAGGTACATTATAACCACACCTGAGCAGCATATGAGACCCCAGCAGAACGTAGCGTGGAACATTTAGGTGGACATGGACATGCATTCTGCATTCTGAAACAATACGTTCAGGTACATTATAACCACACCTGAGCAGCATATGAGACCCCAGCAGAACGTAGCGTGGAACATTTAGGTGGACATGGACATGCATTCTGCATTCTGAAACAATACGTTCAGGTACATTATAACCACACCTGAGCAGCATATGAGACCCCAGCAGAACGTAGCGTGGAACATTTAGGTGGACATGGACATGCATTCTGCATTCTGAAACAATACGTTCAGGTACATTATAACCACACTAGAGCAGCATATGAGACCCCAGCAGAACGTAGCGTGGAACATTTAGGTGGACATGGACATGCATTCTGCATTCTGAAACAATACGTTCAGGTACATTATAACCACACTAGAGCAGCATATGAGACCCCAGCAGAACGTAGCGTGGAACATTTAGGTGGACATGGACGTGCATTCTGCATCCTGAAACAATACGTTCAGGTACATTATAACCACATCTAAACAGCATATGAGACCCCAGCAGAACGTAACGTGGAACATTTAGGTGGACATTTACTTGCATTTTGCATTCTGAAACAATACGTTCAGGTACATTATAACCACACCTGAGCAGCATATGAGACCCCAGCAGAACGTAGCGTGGAACATTTATGTGGACATGGACATGCATTCTGCATTCTGAAACAATACAATCAGGTACATTAAAACCACACTAGAGCAGTACGTTGTAGCCCAGTAACTTGTGCCGTGGAACATGCACTCTGCGATTCTTACAATAGGTTCTGAATTATCATCGTGAGAACAAAAAGGACTAATACTTCATCTACGTTGTAAGCATAAACAACAGCAACAACAACCTACATTCAATGCACTTCTTTTTTGATAGAATGACACAGAATACAGTTAATTGGCAGTTAATTGTCGACTGTGTTAACTGGAATAAAAGTGAAATTACCAACGATACTCTAATTAGTTAACTAACATCGAAGGTTTCCATAGTCTAGAACTAGGAATGTTTGACTTTAGAATTTTGATGTAAGGTTTTTTTGATGTTTAAATATTATAAATTCTTATCAATAAGTCTATCATTTGATTACTAAACAATAACACGGTTCATTTATATACTCGTTTGGACCGCTTATAAACATTAACTGTCAATGAGGAATAGAAGCGGGATATATAAATTCGAAGGAGAATAAAATATTATCTTTTCCATTTATATGACATGTATGGCGCAATGTCTCAGTTTATGTTGCGTGGGAATGACAAGAGAGGACGTGGAGTGCGGTGTGGCTCACCGGACATGATGGGTTATTAGTAGTATCATGTCGGAGAAGAAGTGCCCACGTCTGCTAAGCAACAAACTATTTGCAATTTTAATCCACCGGAGAGACTAATCTTACCGACATTTTGTACCAACTAAATGTACAGTTTACTGAAATAATGTTAAAATCAGTCAATTCTACAAATTGGTACATCAGTTTCGCAATGGATGAAATTCAGCGGAAAACAAGAACCATGAAAACACCACGGAAGCCTAAAACCATTGTAATTTTTCTGGGAAGATTCTTTCGACGGGGTTTTGGGACTTCAGAGGTGTGCTCCTAATTGTTTTTTATAAGAAACTGCATACCACTAACACTCCGTATTACTGTCCAACTGTACGATAACGTGAATCTGGCTTATCAGCTAAAAAGAGAGACAAGACTACTTGAATCTCATTTCTGCCCCATTGAAAATGCTTGGTGACACGCAGTTACTTTCGTTTATGAAAAAGTAAGCCAAGTACATTTATAAACATTTGGCCATGTGCCTCAGGGTCCTTATTTTTCAACTTTTAACTTAACCACGTATGAGTAACTCATGGAAGAATTGGGAATTTACCACTTTGACGAAGACAAAAGGAATGGTGGTAGCATTAGTACGCAGTTTGCACATAATTATTTTGTAACGGCATAACACACTTCTGACTTTATTGATAAAATAGGTTAATAAATGAAGAGATTGTGCAGATATGTAGTATATGTTCAAAATTGTTTTCACCCCATAATAACATCTAAAAGTAAGGTACAGTTAATATTTTATTCACCATTTTATCTTAAATAACACATGTTAAAATATAGTAGTTCTGGCAAAATATGAGAAACTAATTTAAAAATATATATTTACATTACTGGTATAAATGTTTGAGTCCTGGTTTCTATATCGATAAATTATAGATTTAATTGTTATAAGAGAGAAAAGGGGTCTGAAATAGACAATTTTAGGTTACATAGTTAAAAGACTTATACACATTTCACTTCAGAGATTGCATGAATATAAGTAAGTTAACAGAATTTATGACTCATTTAATTTACTGGCTAGAAAATGATTGGTGAAGTAATTTTCTATGTCAGTGGTCGATTTTGTAATTAGTTCCAGATTTACTTTAACTATATTTTTGCAGATTTATAATGTGAGCCCGCGAACTTATAAAATAAAAAGATAAGTTTACAAATAAATAAAGATCTGTCTTATCATTTTGTAAATAATTATTATTGAAAGTAGTCGTAATGATTTTCTTTGCATAAAAATCTTTGCTAAATTATAAGTTCGATGTGTAATAACTGCAAATGTATAGATTGATTTAGCTGAACTCCACGTACTATACTATATGAGATAACATGGAACCAAGCGGGTAACAAGGGATAAACCAAGAAGATAGTTATTTTCGTATCACCGACTATTTATCACTGAGTTTAGGTTCAATTTCTACTTGAATGATTGAATAGGGGCAAATATTAAACTAATTTTATAGTTAGATTACTGGTGTATCAAAAGTTAAATTAAGAAGTAACAAATTTACAAAGTGTTACGTTACTCATGCAACGTTGACGGTGTGGTTAAACCCCTTCAGTAGTATGAAAAGAAAACAATGGTGTAAAAGTAAAATATTGAAAGTCCAAAAATACGTTGGTTAGTTTAATAAAAAATACTGACTTTTGTTATATAAATCAATACATTTGTAAGTGAAACAGATAGTGAAGTAGTAGGATAGAGGTTTTAAAGTGTAAGGGTAAAACACCATCAATTTAACAAATTCGTGATGAACGAAAATATTGAACCATATCCATACAGTTCCTCATATACTACAACCCCTGTTAAGATCAGGTGAAGGTGATGTCAAGGCTCCGTTATAGTATATATGTTAATCGCAATCAAAGTACTCAAACAGGTGTGCGTGCCCAAATATGTTTCCACTAACAGCCGTGATTAGGGAGAATGTTAAACCGGATTCATTTATAATTCCTCATATACTACAACCCCTGTTAAGATCAGGTGAAGCTGATGTCAAGGCTCCGTTATAGTATATATGTTAATCGCACTCAAAGTACTCAAACAGGTGTGCGTGCCCAAATATGTTTCCACTAACAGCCGTGATTAGGGAGAATGTTAAACCGGATTCATTTATAATTCCTCATATACTACAACCCCTGTTAAGATCAGGTGAAGCTGATGTCAAGGCTCCGTTATAGTATATATGTTAATCGCACTCAAAGTACTCAAACAGGTGTGCGTGCCCAAATATGTTTCCACTGACAGCCGTGATTAGGGAGAATGTTAAACCGGATGCATTTATAATTCCTCATATACTACAACCCCTGTTAAGATCAGGTGAAGCTGATGTCAAGGCTCCGTTATAGTATATATGTTAATCGCACTCAAAGTACTCAAACAGGTGTGCGTGCCCAAATATGTTTCCACTGACAGCCGTGATTAGGGAGAATGTTAAACCGGATTCATTTATAATTCCTCATATACTACAACCCCTGTTAAGATCAGGTGAAGCTGATGTCAAGGCTCCGTTATAGTATATATGTTAATCGCACTCAAAGTACTCAAACAGGTGTGTGCGTGCCCAAATATGTTTCCACTAACAGCCGTGATTAGGGAGAATGTTAAACCGGATTCATTTATAATTCCTCACAGTCTACAACCCCTGTTAAGATCAGGTGAAGCTGATGTCAAGGCTCCGTTATAGTATATATGTTAATCGCACTCAAAGTACTCAAACAGGTGTGCGTGCCCAAATATGTTTCCACTGACAGCCGTGATTAGGGAGAATGTTAAACCGGATGCATTTATAATTCCTCACAGTCTAAAACCCCTGTTAAGATCAGGTGAAGCTGATGTCAAGGCTCCGTTATAGTATATATGTTAATCGCACTCAAAGTACTCAAACAGGTGTGCGTGCCCAAATATGTTTCCACTGACAGCCGTGATTAGGGAGAATGTTAAACCGGATGCATTTATAATTCCTCACAGTCTAAAACCCCTGTTAAGATCAGGTGAAGCTGATGTCAAGGCTCCGTTATAGTATATATGTTAATCGCACTCAAAGTACTCAAACAGGTGTGCGTGCCCAAATATGTTTCCACTGACAGCCGTGATTAGGGAGAATGTTAAACCGGATGCATTTATAATTCCTCACAGTCTAAAACCCCTGTTAAGATCAGGTGAAGCTGATGTCAAGGTTCCGTTATAGTATATATGTTAATCGCACTCAAAGTACTCAAACAGGTGTGCGTGCCCAAATATGTTTCCACTGACAGCCGTGATTAGGGAGAATGTTAAACCGGATGCATTTATAATTCCTCACAGTCTAAAACCCCTGTTAAGATCAGGTGAAGGCGAGGGTCAGGCTCCGTTATTGGATATATGGACATTCTACTCGAAGTCCTCCAACAGGTGTGCGTGCCCCAATCATATTTTAACTCACGAATAGTGACTGATACACATATTTAATACCTAAATTACATGAAAGGTAAAAATTAAAACTGACATTCTGGTAATCTCAATAAATCGAGTTACTTCTCTTCTCAAACAGCAAACATGCTGTTATATTCACTAAACCGAGTCCTCTGTCTGTTTATAAGTTGAACACATTACATTTTAGGCAACTTTTACCTATCTAATAGACGTATTTTCAAATCGTTATTTTCAGTAAAAAAAAAGGATTTTCGAAAAATTTAAAATTTTTCGATTTCGATGCCTGAGTAAATATAACACCGCTTGTATCGTATCCAGTGCCGCCCTGGCGCTTTATCACTCACTTTTTACCACTCGTATCGTGGCCAAGGCCCACTAAGTTTCCAGACGACACGATTTGCCGTGTTAGTAGTAAGATATCTTGTACACTAGTGCAATGTCGATATTTAAATTATTTTTAAGTTCATGTAACTTTATTAATTAGTGGATAATACTTTTAGATGATTAGTAAAATAAAATGATGGTGTAAGTTATTAAATATTGAATGGTCACTATCAATCTCAGACTGAAAATAAAATATTTTATCCCGAGCCGTTGACTCAACATATAACGGGATTACGAGATGTATTAAAACAATTATGAAATATTCCATTTAAAAAGACCCTGTGACGAACGAGAAAGGTGTGAATGCACTTAAGACCTCTGATTAAAATGGAAACAGCTGAGATGGTGCCTGCGGGCTCGGCGAGGACGGCGGTGTTGTGCTGTCTGGGCGGAGATGAGAGATAAGGCTTATCTCCGCACGCGATGGGCGGGGACGTGCTAAAATTTTGACTTACCTTGAATTGCTCTTAAGATTAATGAGGCAGCTAAAAAGATTATATTGACTTGAAAAATTACTTCTCTAACTCAAGTTCTTGTACTCCGTAGGAGTGATTACTTAAGAAGTCTTGAGTGTTAGATACACGTCTTTAATGGTAGATTCACAATTTTATCGACTATTAATAACACTCCTGGTACTCACCGACAACCAGGCCCGTGACGAGCATCAGCGACACGACCTTAAGCCCTTCCACCATACTGCTCCGTCTGTCTGCAACATACACTAAGCGTTACTACCTTGCTACCTTAGGACTTGTTTTATTTAAATTAAATTATATCATTATTAAGAAAACATTTAGGAATTAATAATAACTTCCAGTAAATATTTTAGAACTTAAAACGAAAAAATTATGTGGAACAGGTTCTGACACTAAACTTATAATACGGTTATATAAGAACGTTATTTTAGATTTGAAAAGTATTGCCTGTTTCTTTTTATTATCAATCGTATTTGGCAAAACTTTTTACAAACAAATTAACTGAAAACCTTACTAGTCATAGCAGATGGTAAATAGCTGTATAACACCTGTAACCTACCTATGCCACATGTTTAATAGTGACAAGCCTATAGTCAAACAAGCCAGCTCGTAAATACTTAATCAAACATTAGTTTTTAAAAGTCTTGTCTAATACCTACATCAGAAATGGTTAGTATCCCAGAACCATTATACATGTTTATACCAAGAGAGGTTTTCTTGGTAAAAATGGAATTATAGGCCTATTTGGAATAAAGTATAAAATACACAGGTTTCTCAAAATACATTTTAGAACGTTGTAAGGATTAAAATCTGAGTTATTTGTTTACATATGTGGAAAACTCATCCATTTTCTACAGATAATAGCAAAAGCCAGTGATTGCAAAACATAATTAGTTTGTAAAAGATTGTATATACCAAACATATTTTAATTTCCTACAAAATGAAATACAGGAGCCTTTCTTTTTTGTTTCTTAACCATATTGTGAGACGTTTTAAAAAACCGGAAATCTCATTACATGATTACAGTATACAAACATGTCAGAATGGGACTAAGGTACAGCACTGCCGGCAGCGGACAAGGCAGACGTCTCACGGGTTGACATGTAGTGGGTGGGGTAGGACGTTGTAGCTGGACCGTCTGAGCCATTGCTTCTATAGATCAAGTATTTTTATACATCGTCAGGTACTTTTAATGGCTATGAGTGTTATTTTTGTTGTTGTCAATGCGCAATCACATTTTACGAGCGAGATGAATCCAAGGTTGAATATATGATTAAGAATGTTTATTCTGTATGATGAAGACGATTCTTCCCACGGATAAAACATATATAATTATTTTTTATTGAATAACTAACAGTTACTAAATAAAATAAAAATGCGAATCGTCTTTGTGAAAGCATTTACGGTGTAAAATTAGGAGCCTTATGAAATGTTTTAAACATAAGTAGCCATTTATAAGATAATTACTATTTCAGTATCGATGATCAAGAGATTCAAAAGTTACATAACATTATTAATAGTTTTTATTTTAGATTTAGACCATGCAAGACGGGTTAGAGCCACTTAAATTACCCAGATAAAAAAGTACATACATTTTTACATATAATTGGACTAAGAACCTAACTGCAGGCTAAAAGTGTAATTCCGATCGTTTAAACTCATTTCCGTCTACAGGACAGTTCCACAATTGATGTTACGTTGGTGCCCCGACAAAGAAAATATATACACACTTAGTTCTCGGAAACAACCTTTAATTAAAGAAGCGTCCATTTCCGGTCCACAATGTTTCCGTGGCCATAATTTATTGTTCTTTTGTACCCCGATAAAGAAAAAATAATGCATTATATATGCTTCAGCTTAAAAAGACTACTTCTGTCAAAAAGCATATTCTTACGTAATTTGTATTTTGCTTCCAGTATGAAGGAAAGAGTGGAAAACTATCGATAAAATGTCTATTTGATATTTAAAAGCTTTATTTATAATACATTTTGCTTGATCTAAGTCGTTGTTTTTTGGAGGCATGTTAATTTCCATCCCCTTATTTTCCTTAAACCTCAGTTATAATCTTGTCAAGGAAGTTAATCAGTACACCATTGCAGATTGTGACTAAACACTTTATATTCGATATGTCCTAAAGTCGAAATGTAAACTAATGTTCTGCCTCTTTGGCGAACTTCACGAAATTTCATTTTTATTTGTAAGAATAATGTACAAAGTCATTCTGTCATGTCTAATTGTGATAATAGCTGTTAATTACTTTTAATTATAAAACCGTACTCCAGCTGTTTTTAGACCGCAATTAAAATTAACCAGCATAACATTTCCTTTATGGATTATTTGAACGATAAAAGTAGCTGTTACTTGTGGATTGTGATACAGCGTTTAATTTTGTAAAAGCGAATGTTATAATTTTTTTGGGTGTAATGTCGGTAAATGCAAAGCTACAAAACTAGCATAAACGTAATAATGCTCCCACGCAGCGATTTTCAAAAGGGTTTCCAAAATGTAAATGGATCAGGAAAAACTACTGAGCATTCTTTCTGACCGCTAAAGGAATTATTATTAATATGTACTTAGAGGGTCAATATACAATTTGCTTGTGTCGCAATTAATGTCAATTACAATTACAACTCCAGGGCTAGACCGTTATTTTAGTTGGTAAGAAATAAACCATGTTTTACGCTATGCTCACCAAATTACAAACCAAATATTTTGCATGTTTCACCATGAAACCTTCATATGATTATTTCCGGTTTTTTATAGATTTATTACGATATCTTCTCGTTACCATCATTGATAACCATAAGACCTATGCAAAACCCCTACCAAATCTTTAAGAGTGACCATGCACCATCATTGATTCAGTGTTGCGTATATAGAAATGTAGTTTCATGACGAATATGAAGCCTAAATTAGTTTCTTCTTGAAATATCGTGGGGATAGACAAACAGGTAAACAGGCACATACAATTTCAATTGTTTTCTCATTATTGCTCAATGAAGACTAGTTATAAAAGTGAAGGTCCCTTACTTTTCTTTAAACATTTGTTAAATTATATTTCTCAAAGACTAGTGAAACCAAGTTGAAAAAATGTATAGCATATCGACATTTGTTCAAAAAACATTAGAACGATTCTGCTATTAAAACCAGGACGAAAATGAAATAACACGAGGCACGGGCTTTAAGAGGGTAGTTCGACATATATACAGAGTCATAGGGACTGACTAAGATATACCACTATGAACATACTTATCGATTAGACAACATTAGGTGTAAATATAAAGTGCTGATCAAAAATTTACAACAGGGATATACAACTATCAAGAAGAAATAATACCCGATTGCTCATAACATACTAGGGGCCATTTATAGAGAAACATTCTAAGTATAGTATTACAGAAAGCTATCTAAGCCTTTTTGAAAAAGGATACCGAGTTTTAAAATATTAATTATGCAGTAGACAGTGTTTGAACATGAAATTTCATTAAATGGAACTGGCAGACTAGTGAAGTAGCAAACACACACTTACTTAAATAAATTATGATAAACCTTTATGTTCATAAATGTATAACGATCCTTTCTTGCAGACCTACAACTCTGCTCTAATTTATAAAAATATTTACGTAGCTTACCAGTTTCGACAAAGTCAGGGAATTCTTTTTTCTACCCCAATTATGACAATGTGTAACTAAAGCATTACTTTCATTGTAAAACATTTATTGATAAAAACAACCCTAAATTGTAAATACGTTTTATTTTTTTAATTAGTTACTAGTTAGGTAGTTAAGTAGTTCAGCGGAAAAAAGGAGTTGTAAGACTACCTGGATGATCAACACTTTTATCGCATAATACTTAAAAAATATAAGAAACATTATCCTTTTTCCTAAAAACCATTTCCTAAAAGATAAAATATTTTTGTAGATAGTTAGAAAACTAAACATAATCTTCACAAATAATAGAATGAAAACTTATTTATTACCCTCACCCTCTTGTAAATAATCATCAATTGCACTTTTGGTTACTAATATTTAGTTATAAATTAGGTTCGGTTTTACTTTCATTAAAATAAAACTTCTTTCATAACTATAAATTTATATAAATCCATTGCAAAACAATTACTTGAAACTTATTTGTGAGTATTTAGATTCATACTTTATAACATGTGTTTTCAATCTGATACATAACACTCTCGTTATTAACATTTCAGATCCCGGGGATTACACTGGCCTTCTGTGCTCTACAGCCTAAGACTAGACGTTTTGCCACTTGGGAGAATGTGTTTCATCATATACTATACACCTACGTAGGGTAGTGTTAATGCATACAACACAAAATGTGTCAATAATTACAGTACGCACACATTGTTCTTATGGGATGCATTATAATTTGTTTATATTTAATTCAAAATACTTATTTTAGACATATACTTATCATTAATATTTAAATACAAGCATTGGTATTGAATATTCGATAATATTTCATACGTAGTGAAATGATAGATAACCAAAATTCAATCTTGGTTGGCCGTTTTTATTATCGACAATATCAGCTGGTGTGTCCAGCACAAGGATAGCATAGTTAATTAACTATACTTACTACAATGTTATAACTATAATAACAAAAATGCGATCTCGTATTATAAGAATACATAATTTCAAAGGTTTAATTGTGCTCGATTTAACATCTTGTCTCTTTTAGTATTTATAGTAGCGCACAATTAATAGAAGAGTATTACGTAGTTTAAAGATTTCCAGGAAAAGTAAAAAATAACTACTTTTTGGTATGTCTATGAAACTGTTTCAATATGCATGCCTTATTTGTTTACCTTAAAGATTGCAACAACGTTTCTTTAACTTACCGCAACTGATAAATTAAGTAAACATTCCCTAAGTTAGAGCAGTGTTTGAGGTCTGCGAGAACGGCTCGTTACACATTTATGAGCCTAACGGTTCAACATAATTTACATAAATAATTCTGTGTTTGCTTCCTCACTATTCTGACAATAACAGAATTTGTTTTAGTTTTTTGGTTTTATTGTTCAAAATTAATTATTACGCTATGCATTTTGTGTTCTTAGTTTTATTTGAAGGAGTATTCATAATCTCTTAAAAAAATCTATTGGAGTTAGTAGTTAGGTATATTTTACTGTTTTTTAGATACACTGACACTGATGCTAGCCTGTATATTTAAATTTCCTGTATATTTAAATATATATAATATATACATATATATATATATATATGTATATATATATATATATATATATATAATTATAACAGAAACTAATTATTTTAATGTTCCTGGCTTTAATTGTATTTAATATTCATTTAGAAAACAGTGTTTACAGTTTTAAAAGTGTAAGAATAAGCTGAAGTGGTGATTTTTAGGAGTATTTTATGGGTGGATGTAATATTATAAGACAATTTAATTTCTTACCATGCAATACGTTACTAAACTTGCGTATATTTTGTTGTTTATTTATTTATATCAACGGTACAACACCAATTTTACAAATATTACAAGTAGATCCGAATGAATCAAACAATATATAATAAGTATACAATCAAATGAAACAAAAAACAATCAAAACAATATCAAGGTATTTAACAGATAGGAATTAATTGTAAAACGGAGACTACGTAGCTCATGCACCACGCATCACCTCCAGTCTCTCACGAAACCAATAAAATCAGTCCTGAAAGAAGAATTCCCGAAGGAATTGACGGAGGAAGAAGCCGCTTCGCCAGTCCTCAGGAGTCTGGACATGCCGTGGTTTTGAGTATAATTAGTTGGCTGGAAACGCCTACTATAAACTGACTTCATGGGAGTCCCTCTCGGCAAAGTGAAAGTCATAGCTCCCAGCTGCAGGTCAGGACACTCTATATCGTTATTGACCAGCCCTCGCAGAAAGTTAAGGTCCTGATAAGCCCACCGCAAAAAGAATGGTTGGATATCGAATAGTTCCTCCACGATGTGGATTGGGGTCTCCATGTACTGATACCCAAGCCTTGTTCCCAGAGCTCTGATGAAGCGGACTTGCACTCTGTTGAGCATTTCAATGTGAAAGGCTTGATGAGGTGACCAAAGAAGACAATAGTACTCCAGCAAAGGACAAACTGTGGTTTTATAAAGAAACTTGTAAAAGATCTAACATATGAAGTACCGGTACATGAAAATAATTACAATTGACTATAGTTACCTCTATGTTTGAAAATATATTAGTTGATATAAATTTTGTTTATAAGCAACAACATTAAAAATACAAAATGTACTAGAACTTTGTATTCAGACGGACTCCACATCATAGACCAAGAGACCTATAGTCTCGATTATTTAATATGCTGTTAGTAAATTATACCTGTGTGAAAACTGTATTTCGCTACATGTAGTTAGCATCAGTATTAATTACGAAACTTTAATTCTTCCATTGAAAGCTAAGCGCTCTTTTTGGTTATATTAATACGTGGTATAATAGTAAGACTTCCCCACTAATATCATTGTGATGCAGGACAGGAATACGACCATTTCAATCTAATCCATTTTGGTGAACGTAATATGATGGTACATGTGCGTAGAGATGACAAACGTGCAAAGGTACCCAACACCACCTTAGCTTGGATGGAAATATAACTGTCGTTTATGTGTGTTCCTTATTTCAATAATGATTATTGAGTGAAATCCTTAATGGTCCCTTCGTGAAACTATCGCTCGTTAACTCAACAAACTGGACATGAACTGCTCAACATTTGTATAACTGATTTTTGTCAAAGTTTGCATTTCATGCAGTTGTCAACTTGTTGCAAATGTAAAATATCTTAGTGGTAATTAACTAGACTAGGACCCCATTCCTTATTAAGTGAAGAACAAAGACCACATTGTACTTCAAAGCTTTTCAATAAGTTTAAATTGGTTTCAAATAAATAATTAATTTATAAAGTATGTACTTAGGTTAAAGTAAGAAAATCTATATAAAACAAGTTTATATGAGAAATATATTATCTTTATTTACAATTAGGAATTGTTAAATGGGCAAAAATATTTATATTTTGTTTTTTAACTATCCTCTCAGATGAATGGGATGAGTGCTATATTTTCACTAAATGTAATAGTTATTCTATAAATTTACAAATGTGCCACGGCTTCTTTTTTTGGCTAATATCGGCTTTCTTGTTCAAGCTATGACTTCAAAGTGATTGAATTGGAAGATAATCTGTTTCCTAATTTAAATGCCATGAAGTAATATATATATCACGTTTATTTCAGCATTAATATACGTACGATATATTTTACATGAAATAACCATAATTAATATATAGACTACCTTATAAACATAAGTACATTTCAAACAAACGTAAAGAATAGGCTTAAAATACAATTTATTATATTATATCAAATTATATCTTTTATTAAGTTATATTTTTAAATACCTAAAGGTTTGAATAGAGACTGTAATATTTTTCAAGGATATTTAAAACTTTAAATTATTTCGTAATCATAGGTGATTTCTGCATTTTTCATCAAAAAATATTTTTTCAGAACGCTAATCAACTTCCAGGAGCAAACCTTGATCGTTTGGTTTCATTAAAAAAGGAATTCTATGTAAACAACAATTTTAAACAAAAAATTATTATCCAATTAAACCTTGCATCCGAATTCGGGTCCCAATCTTCTGCACAGAATTTATTCTATTCAAAATGTTTGACATGATAATTATAAACAACCATATAAACGGAAGTACTTGTACAATCGAGATAAGGTGAGTAAGTTTCATAATATTTACATTTATGGACAGCACTAATTACTAACCCAAATATGGTTAAATACTGTTGAGAGTTTCAATCTAAAACTTCACTATAAACAACCTGCACTGCTAATAAAGTATATCCTGTCAGAACCAATATGCAACAGAACAGGTTGGTATGTACGTACTATTTATGAAGACTATAACGGTACGCATGCTTCACAATCATGCAAAGTTATTGATCACACTCTACCCTCACATGATATTATATCCTCCTACTGTTAATAAAGTATCTCCTGTCAGAACCAATATGCAACAGAACAGGTTGGAAAGTACGTACTATTTATGAAGACTATAACGGTACGCACGCTTCACGATCATGCAAAGTTATTGATCACACTCTACCCTCACATGATATTATATCCTCCTACTGTTAATAAAGTATCTCCTGTCAGAACCAATATGCAACAGAACAGGTTGGTATGTACGTACTATTTATGAAGACTATAACGGTACGCATGCTTCACAATCATGCAAAGTTATTGATCACACTCTACCCTCACATGATATTATATCCTCCTACTGTTAAAAAAGTATCTCCTGTCAGAACCAATATGCAATAGAACAGGTTGGTAAGTACGTACTATTTATGAAGACTATAACGGTACGCACGCTTCACAATCATGCAAAGTTATTGATCACACTCTACCCTCACATGATATTATATCCTTCTACTGTTAATAAAGTATCTCCTGTCAGAGCCAATATGCAGCAGAACAGGTTGGAAAGTACCTGCTATTTATGAAAACCATCACGGTACGCACGCTTTACAATCATGCAAAGTTATTGATCACACTCTACCCTCACATGATATTATATCCTTCTACTGTTAATAAAGTATCTCCTGTCAGAGCCAATATGCAGCAGAACAGGTTGGAAAGTACCTGCTATTTATGAAAACCATCACGGTACGCACGCTTCACAATAATGCAAGGTTATTGATCACATTCTACCTTCACATTATATTATATTCTTCTACTGTTAATAAAGTATCTCCTATCAGAACCAATATGAAACAGAGTAGGTTGGAAAGTACGTGCTATTTGGTAAGGATATCACGGTATGCACGCTTTAAAAACTTTCAAAATAGATATAGAAAAAAAATCTCCTTCTTTACCACAAAATGAGAAAATGGATTATAGTACATTAAACCTATATTGTATTACCTAAATACAGAGTGTAGCAGAATTAGAATATTCATTCAACCCTTAAATCACTTTTACATGTGGTTTTTTTGGAAACTAATAGTGTATAAATAAATAACTAACCATCTTAAAATGCATTTATTGAAGTAAATACTGTGTAAAATTAAAGAATGTTATTCGAAAGCGATGCCAAATAAAATGACTGATAGTGCGAATTTACAATTTACTCTGTTCGGCACCAAAGGTTTACATTACTGCCCACTCCCAATATTTTGAAACAGCCTTGAGTAAACTTTTGTGACGGAACATAATTTTTAAAGTTATAATTTGTATTATTTTGCACAGCATGTTAAAAGCTATTTAGAAACCAAACCATTTCATATTAAAACATACCAATAATTTTGATTATTTATTAATTATAGAATCAGTAACAAATTTGTGTCAGTTCGAAATAATTTAATAAGGAATAACTAACAGACCAATAACTTTCATTCATTGAAATTATTTTGTAATAATTGTATTAATGTTTAAGTTGCCCCTTGTTTGTTTTTATTATTTCGTTTGACGTAATTCTAAACGAAAATATACTAGCTATTTGATATTTTTGCTTAATTTTTGTAAATTTTCATAAATCATGAAAGTTCTTAAGTCTTGAAACATACATAAATGATTTTTCATTCTAAAAACTAACTTTTTATAAAACAATTTTTTTAAGTTTAACAGCATAAATAAAGGTTTCCTGAATATAAAAATGTTTAAATTTTGAAATTCACTGTCAAACTGAAGCTAATTTTCATTTACATTTTTATCAGATTTTGGGATTTTTAATAATCTTGGATTTTTAATCACCAACATCGACCATGTTTATATTAGAAGTTTTAGCAGTTAGATCCTGAGTACATTGTATATTTCTTATTTTATTAACAATATCCCTTACTGCATCTTTCCTATACGATTGGGGGGGGGTCTTTTCATATTTTTAAATATTAGTTTCACATTAGATGCTGTTCACAACAGCATCGGAAATGTGAAAATTGACGAAAATGTTTTATAATATTGTTTTAATAATCCTGAATCGTTATTCATAAGATTATATATTCTTGAAAATATGTTTGGTTTTATACACCAAGCTAGCATACCGCTTTGCCCCTTTATAATATAACGCATTAACGCATTATAATATAAAGATTAACAAATTTTAAATGCAATAGGAAGAATTTGGATTTGGAAATTAGCATTTATTTTCAATGTGTTAACAACATTTAGCTCTACCATATTTACATTTTGTAGAACAACCCTTAGTTCAAGAAACATTGACAACATTTGTTGAACATAAAATGTAACAGTGAACTGTAAACAAGCGTCACGGCTCAGGGATGAAATAAAACCGTGGTTATTGTTGCTGTCAAACAACGGCCTGATTGTTCGTGGAGCGATTAGTAGCCATTGTGTTCAATTGAGCGAGATGGGAGCTGTTACTTCTTTCTGTTTGGTTAGGTTTCAATTTTACGTCCTAGAGACTGACTGATAATATGTATGATCCACCCTACTTTAAATATGTAATAAAATAGTATTATGTCGCAGCAGCTTCGGCAGGATTTCAAAATAAATATGCCTGAAAGTTTATAAATGTACCTCATGATGGTGCCAAAATAAAAATATATACAATCAAAAAAAATTTACAGAACACATATAGCACTTAGATTATAGTCCCATACAAAACTTTTATTTATCTATTTATACAAAAAAATAGCTTCGTCCTAACTTATTCAATACATGTGCGTCAACAGAAGTACTTGCGTATAAGATCAGGAGCTAGATGTTTATACTTAAGAAGTACTATAGGTGAGAGAGTAAGACATAACTCTAACAAGTATAATTTTAAAGGAAACTCATATTCGTGCTATAAGTAATTAGAAAATTATCTCAAAATTACATAAATATATGTATCTAACATGTCTATAAATTAAAATTTTACTTTAACTAAAGCAAATATGCCTCATTGTATAGAATTACTATATTTATCGTACTAAATGTTTTGAAGTTAAATTTGAGTTAAATTCCATTTTGTTTTAAAAACGAAATTTTTTCAATTTCATAAAGTTACAAAAATTGTATTTACTACTAGAGGCAATTTTGCAATCAGTACATTGTATAAGTAAATGTTTCAAAGCATATTTGTTAGTCAGTACGATTTTAATTCAAATTTACATAATTTAATAAGATAAGATAGTTTATATGATTTCAAAATGAGAATACTTAGATCAAGTTAGCTTGAGTCATTATCATCCTCATGTGTAACTGGAAAGCAAAAGAATGAAATTTCAGTTTTTATACGAGGAGGATAAATCCGACGGATGAACACAAAATAATAAACAATAAATGGCAGTGAAACTAAACAATCTTAAAAAATATAAATCTAATGTATATAAACATTAGACTAGCTGTTACCGGCAGCCTAACACGGGTTCTCCTTTCAAAATCGAAGTCCAGAGACAAGAACTTATGTAGTATTATGATGGAAACCTACGAAATGTTTCACACGTAAAATACACGTTTGAAACATTGACATCGGTTACACATTATTTCAATGTTTATCGTTAAATATATCAGAAATAAAGGGATTGACTTTCACATAGTGTGCGCTTGTTGGAGAATTTAATATTCGATTAAATTATATTTCCGACACCTTAACTGAGTTTACCTTGTAGCCCCAATCAAAAAATTTATGCATAGATCTCGGTAACCCACATCGATTAAAATTTTTTATTTAGAGCACTTGTAATTTACTTACGGTCTAAGCTATTTGTAGAGTTCGCCTTGTTGTTCCGATAAAGAAAACGTATGTAAAAGGTATAAGGAGTGCACTTCGTCCTGCACTTCCGGCCGTTTAAATTCACTTCCGATCTTTAATATTTATAGCGTCTCATTTGGGTATTCCTTACTGCCCTAATAAAAAAATATTATAAATATGTAGGTTTCTTTCGAAACTCACTTCGGTCAAGAAGTGTCTACTTTCGGACTTTGTAATCTATTTTATGTCGAAGATACTTCCAGTGCCATATCTGACTTTATTTTGTTGTTTCGATGAGGAAAATACGTACGTAAGTCTACTTCAGTAAAAATATCTACTTCTATTGTAGGGAAAAACCCTTAGTAAATACATGTAACACTACAAAATAAGAGACCAAAAAGAGCTTTTCCCTATGTAAGTCTTATTTTTGGACTGTAGTTGAGGCATGTGTGTGTTTATAAATTTACACTTTTTAAAATCCAGTCTTTGACCCCAGCACTTTCTATCAGTACCATGGACCTTGTACTCTATCGTCTCTCCTCCCTTTTCTGTTTGATAAGATTCTATTTTAGGCCAGTGCACTGTGAGGGCGGGTGCAGTAATGTTTAAGAGGGTTCTGCGTATAACTAAAAAAATTGATTATCACATTAACAAAAAGCCTACCGGTTTCGAGTTTTTCACGTGAACAATTTCACAGCATTGATCACTACGGTAGTATTTATAATACGATTTAAATCTTCTGCATTTGTTGTTTTGAATGGGTCACTGGCGTAATCAAGGGAAAGGTTAGAGATAGCGCGGGTTCAAATTAGGTCTGTAACCATTCCACGTTTTATCAGTACCATCGACTTTGTACTGTTTCAACTCCCCCAATTCTTTTACAGATGATCCTAACATAGTCCATTTGCCCATGAGGATGGGCAGTATAAGGCATAAAAGGGGATCGCCCTCTCCTTAATAGAAAACAATAAAAAATTAAATAGTAACTTTGTCTTTTTATCTGCATTAAACTATTGGCCATGAGCCGTATTTCTTAAAATTTAAATGTTAAAATAATGTTTCATACTCTGATGAATTTCAGTTGGAATTGTCAGAGCCGTTTAAAGTCAATTACATTTAGCTTATACAATAAAAATATTATCATATGTTTCCGTATTAAATTATTTAATAGTTATTATTTTAGGTATCTAGCGCCATATTTTCCTTTGTTTAAACTTTCCTCGGACTTCAAAAAATAATTGAACAATGGAATAAGCCGAATTGGTCCATCCATTATTGAGATTAGGACTTATTCATATATTTAGCGACTCATTTTTATGTATAAAATAAAACGATTATTATTAAATGGATAAATATATTTCGTGGATTTTTATTTAACGAAAGCAGTACTTGTCTGCCTAATCTCTCACATAGGTGTTTATTTTGCCAAATTACGCAAATTCTCAGGCCTCTTAATAAGAGCCAAATTCCTGTAAGATTCTACATGGATTCTTCATTTCTTCTTTTCATATGATCTTACTATTATTTATATAAGTCTACTCGAAATTGTTAAGATGTTTTAAACTAACCAAATACATAGTGTTTTCAAGCGGTTTCCTGAGTGTTATTTAACAAGTTTCTATCTCAGGTACTTAAAGTAATCTTATTATATAGTAAGTTTTATAAAGTTTTAAAACTAAGTAACTTTGTAACAAACTTTGTTAGAGCAACTTTGTGTCTTAGTTTAATTAAGTTAATAACTCAGGTACACTGCAAGCATTATACACAACATAGAGTACAAAGCAAAGCGAGAAGAGACGTTTTCCTAGGGAATGTAATGTTTGATAGAAATTAAATCTGTCATAACTACGGGGGAAGCAATGACTCGCAGATCTTTGTATTGGAAAGTAGCCAATTACCATAGAGAAATGAGATATGTAATTTCTCTTGAAAAAGAGCTACTTTAAAACATTTATTAATTCATGGAGCTTTATTAAAACGACTGGTAATTAAATTCATTATACTTTATAAACTTCATTAAAAGTTAAGCGAAAAAGTAAAGACTGGTTTATTTCCAGTGGCTGTTAAATATTTATTTGAGAGCACGTAAAATGATTATGTTAACTAATTTGCTCTCCCGTCTTGAAGTGCACTTCACACGTGCAGCTGTTGCTTTTCCGAGCACACTGAAGTTACCTGATCGTATAAACAAGCCATTAGCACCCCTGGGTAACAATCGATGTTTCATTAGATAGCAGGATTGTCAGCGCTAAAAGCGGAAGACCGCCCATTATCTTGGCCGCATCTAAACAATCTATTGATTGCTTTCCCAGGATCAACGTTCTCCTTGCAAAATTACACTAACCTGAAGTTTTGTGGATTACTCACTATTAACCTTGTACACATGGAATATGCCTTAAAACTGAATTAATATCCTCTTTGCACTCTGGAAGGGACAGGCATGACAAACTGTTACATTTAACATCTTATTAGGTTATTTAATGGATAATTGGAATGTACAAACACTGTATCCATTCTGCAACTTCTCTTGAAGCTAAATACATAAAATGCCGATAATTTCCGTTAGCTCATTTCTAAATTGAACGTCCCCTAAAATTAGATTTTTCGTTTCATATGTGCTTTTTGTTTAAGGAATTACATCGAATCATTTATACTTTTATGATTTATTTAGAAATATCACCGCAAAGAGTACTACATAAAAATCTAACTAAATGAATACATTTTAGGTGATTAGTAATGCTTGCAAATAATACAAAATAAAATATATTAACCATAGAGATAACACTGTTACCATTTTTCGAAATACCACTAAATTAAAAATTATAACGAATTATAATCAAAATGTTTAACCCATGTGTACATAAGAAACTTAACCACTTTTTTGAGAGGTGCCTTAAGAAAGTAATTTTCTTATCAAAAGTTCTCCCGAAACAAAGAATGACTTTATTTTTTATATTTAGTAATTCAAAAGTTTTTATAATCATCATTATTGTGTATAAAAGTTGGTTACTTCTACCCGAATTTGTAACAGGATTCGCTATTTTTGAAATAATTTCAGACAAATGTTTTAGTTCTATTTAGTTGGGAATCCCTTTAAACTCGTGGTTTAGAGACTCTACAACCTTAAATTTATTCGCAGACAGAATAAGCGTAACTAAGACCGTCTCAGAATCAATAGAATGATGGTCACCGACAGCAGTCGTGCTGAAGAATGTTTGAATTTGTATTTAGGTAATCGGACTAATGCTCTTGCGTGTTAGAAACATTATTGTCTTCTATGAAAGATACTTGCACTGCTCATAAATGCATAGTTATTCCAAATTTAGGCATGGATGCGTATAGAAAATCGATCTCAATAGTAGACTTGGTCAAGTTTAGTTATTCTAATTATCTGCAAAGTATATACCCATTACGGATTGATGCCTAATATATTAGTAAAGATTGGGTCAATACGTACATGTGAATACAAATTCCTATTGGCAGATACTTCCTTAAGGTTCTACTGTTTTGTATACAAATGTACATGAGTATGTCTAATTGATGATATCAATTATTTTAAAACGACAGAATGGTGTTATTAATTGAACAGACTAAATATTAATTCTCTTAGACACTTAGGAAAAACTAAAAGACAAACTGCACACATATATTCAGGATATTCTACAGAAATGTTGTGGACACCCAAACAATTCATAGTTCATTTTGAACGACCTCGTCATTTTTTTATCTTTTCTCATTTTTCGTGTATTCCATGATTTCCACTCTAATAGCTACATTGTTTACAATTTAATAATTTCGCATAAAAATATACAAATATTATTAAATACATGTATTTTAAAACTCAATATATTCCTATTACAAATAATGTATGTTATTTAGTTTAACATGTTACAAAATACTTTCAATCGATTGTCCACTTAAAAAACTACTTATAATACACAACAAGAAAATAATAAAGATTATTTATAAAACTTTCACAATACACAAATTCAGCACATTGAACACGACTAAAAATGTAATAAAACTAAAATTACGTATTATTTCAAACCTTATTCTTTCCCAGTCTTGGCGTTCTATGTAATCTCAAGTAAATATAAAAGCAATAGTAAAAGTGTTTTATAGCCAACATAAGGCACATGTGGACATAAACGCCGCTTGCATGTGGACGGCTACTTCAGATTACTCGGCGGCTTTCCGCATATTGTAAAAAGTATTTTAAAATAAATTATTCACAAGCCGGTAGAATAATTACGAGTGAAATGTATTTATTGAGTGTGGAAATTAAGCTTAGCACTTTAGGTAATTTATCAAAATTATATTTATCTTCTAAAATTATATATATCTTCTAACAAGAAGGATAAATGTCTTCAACAAAAATCTTTAGTAGTTAAAAAGGTTTTGGAATTATTGTAATATTTTATGCTTATTTAGTTACTTGGTCGCTTTTCTTAATGAAAAATTAACACTAAGTTTATAAACTGGTATTTCATGATAAATCTAAATTTACTAATATCAAACATAAATACAAAAACAAGCGTCTATTATTGCATTATGCAACTGCTTCCTCAATCGTCATCTAGTCAAGATACTTTACGAAATCAATTTCAAAATTACGATAATCTATGAAGGTTTTGAGTATTCTTCCAAATCATATGAATTGGTCAAAAACCAGGTCAGCTCCAGTGCCTGCTCTCTACATACAGGTTAAATCTATATTATTGTCCTTCAACCGAAGATATCTTATAGCGTCCGTTCCTTAAAATCTCTCAAAATTATTTTTTTCTCTTTTTCAACAAAAATTCAGTGAATAATTTAGAGGATTCCTTATCAATCTCCGAAAAACTCATTTTAACTTACATAAGGTATCACATTATCTATACTTTTGACTCTTCTACATAATATAAGAATTTGTTTTAAATCCAATAATTAGGAGGTACCACAAGGATCTGTGTTGATCTCTAGCTATTTTGTTTTATACAAATAATTTTTTATCAATAAATGTTGAAGAGGTAACGGACATTATTTTTGTTAACGACAGAAATATACTGTTTACAAAATGAATCAAGGTGATCTGGATATTATTAAATATTAAAGCAATGCAATTCAAAAACTCATTCGTTACAGTTCTCTGCTAAGTACTGTGAGATAATAGGTAAGAAAATCCTTTTATTAATACTTTCAGGAAGATTCCCGAAATTTATTCACTACAATCTGAACTGGAAAAGGCTTTCATTAAATTTAACAAACATGTTGGTTCATAATATTTTTGTATTTCTTTTTTACGCGTTAAAAATAAATTTATTTTAATTATACTCGTATAATCTACAACTTAAATTACCATTACACGTTCAATATTTCTTTATTGCTCTTATGATATAAACACATCTGTTTATTTTAATTTTGAAGTTTTGATAGATTTTAAGAAAACCTTTCGTCTATTGTAAAGTCAAGAAACCTATTGTGAAACATAATATTTTACAATATAAAAAAATGTTTTATCCCTCTCGCTTACCATTAAAGTATTAAGATTTACAATAAAGCATTTTTAATTATCGTAAGCAATTTCATTCAGCTAATGAATTTTTTAATTTTTAGTCTAATGTAAAACTTTTGTTATTAGTATTTTACATTGTACTGGATAAATATTTGACCTAATTAAATTCATTCTTGTCTCTTTTAGTTTTTAGTTACCAAATCATATATCCGCAACCCATATATGACATCCGATAGCCATGTAGGTTTACGAGCACTGTGATGGGTCCCAGAGATTCGGAGAGAAACCCCGTATCCTGCAAAACTCAATAACCACAATAAATAACCATCTTGACATCACGAGTAACAAGGTCCGCTGCCAATTCTTCTTACGAAAGGAACAAACTATTAGGTTCAGAAGCTTTACGTAATTTTACGTTGTTTTTGTAACTTTAAACATCATTGTATTCATGTACTTAGGTACAAAAATTGTTATATTTTATTCACTGTTGGAACGTCAAACTGATCTCATACAAATCTCATAGAACCAGGCTAAGTTTGTTAGTTCATTCTTCCTGAGACCTATTTATTAACTATGTCGTTGTCATACGTGTTTTTCCCGTGGAATTCTAAATATTATGAATATTCAATAAGTACGATCTTGAATTTCTACAATAAACTTATTGTTTACATGTAAGAAGTTTCAAGCTTCAGCACGCGATGATTACGATGATTTCAAAAGTTATGTTAATCACGGTTTTTTGTGAATATTTGGAAAAATATAATATCTTTTGATGACCGCCTTTGAAGCCAAGACAAACCTGTCTAATTTATTCTGTTTTCGACATTGTTATAACTACGTGATTGATATTTGGCATACAATATGTATACAATAATGTGTGGGGGATTTCAATATTTTTATAATAAATCAGCTTCAATGGACAATAACAACAATTACTTGTTCTAAGAATTTGTTTATCCTACTATGTCTACAATTCTTCTAAATTTATTTTTATTTTAATTTCATTCTGATTTTTATTGGAATTTATACATTAAAACTCTTTACATCAATACAAATTTTAAAATATTTGATAAAACATACCGAGTTTTAAAAGTAATTACATAGTTTTTGGACGAAAGGACGAACAACCTAAATAGAAGTTGTTGGATTGCCGGGTGATATCAGTGATTCACGTGCAGCGCAAAACATAAAAGCGGAGCACCATCTCTTTCATTTAAACAACAGCATTTCAGCGGCCAATCAACTGTCCCATTGTGTACAAAGCTGTGGTTGACCATTTGTTCAGTTCAAAATCAATTCTGTTGGGGTGTGATAGTCACTTCAATGCATACTACCACTTTTCAGTAGTCAGCCATTGATTTTATGCTACGTAAAAATTTATCAAATAAAGTACTTCCTACGAGTCATCTTGGAACATTTCATGATGTTTAGTGTGTATTAATAAACATTTAATATTGAGGCGGTATATTAGAAATATTATATTACATATCTAAAAAAATATTAAAACAGCCTTACGATACGAATTAATAATAAATTTTTATATCTTTCCAAATTTTGTGAACGTGAAGAATACAGTAAATTTAAAGAAGACATTATAAATTATATGGAGCATTCGGATTTTTATAAAATATACACAATACTTGTAATACCATGGCAGTAGGATGCAATATTTAAATTTTAGTTTAAAAATTTTGAATCAAATTGAAATTAGCCACTTTAGCGATTTAAATGTCTCAATCATCCAACTCTTTAGGCTAAAGCGTTAAGATTTATTGGCTCATCAATGACTGATAACTTTTTAGATAGCATCCTAATTTTTAATTGGATGAAATTAAAATACTTTTTGAAAGGCAAAGATAACAATGAGTCCGGTTAAGAATATATTATGTTTGATTAAGACTCATCGAGTGTTGGACAGGACAAACTTTTGGAAATGTACAAAACATTTTCCCTGAAGGTAAGATACCTGAAAGCTTTACATTATCCGCTGTTTTCCTTTATATAAGAAACGTTATATGTGTGCATATACTATGCCATGCGATCGTGTTTTACGTTTGTGTATTATTTATTTATGTGTTGGTCGTTTTACTTTATGACAAATTTATCCATCACGACGGCTACAAATATCCCACATTTCTTCAAGAATAGGTCTTATACACATTAAAACCTTAAACAATATTACATCAGAGTGAGGTTGGATTGTTTGATTGTGGATATATAATTTTTAAGTAATGTAATTAAAAGTTATCCTTGGGATATCCATGATGTATTATAATTTATAATCACAAACCAAATTTTGAAATGGTGATTGATGTTATCATAACTTGTGGTAGTTTCAGATTAACATCAGTTTTTTGTAAAATAAGCAAAACAATTAAGACATAATTGATGTTTCATTCCTATTTCAGCATTACGAAGAAAATATTTAAATTAAACAGCATTTTAAAGTTTTCATGGAACAATTTCGACTCACTTCCATATTTGAACCCCTTTCAGAGCCGTAATTTAGGATGTAAATAGCTGCAACAGACATAATTATCTTCACTGTTAATGTTTGGTTGAGAAGCTCAAAAAAAATGAATTTAATTTACGCTTTCATCCATAAAATATTTCATCATTCCATTTCTCATTATACAGTATAAGAAATATAATTTACGAGCAATATAATGTTTATATCTAGTAATTCAAGTAAATAGTCATATAAATATTGAAAAATAACACAGAAGGAATGTTAGTATCATTGCCCCATGATATAAATTATTGTAACCAATTCGTCTTATTATTTTTAGTGTAATAACCTAGAAGCCAAAATCCTAATCGTAATGCATACAACCTGGTTAGTTTTGAAAAAAGAGATCGGCCTCTCCTGAAAAAATTTGAAACAATAATTTTTTGAACACCAAGAAAAATGTGATTTGAGACAAAAGTTTAATATTTTTAACCATTTTTGCACCACTGAAAGTAATATGGCTGGTGACAATTATTTTTCTCAGTAGAAATTTCGCTACAGACCAGAGTGGTGTGCTTATTGTTTCTTGGTTCCTGGAACATTCCTATAGAAACATTTGATGACAAAGGGCAACAATAATATGCAAATGAAAGTCACCTTCAATTGTATTCATGATGCTAGTTTGCGTTGTAAGTTTGCGTTGCCACTTGTTGTACATTCCTTTGTAACTTACTATGAGCGAAATATTTATGTATTAACATTGCAAACTACAAGCGGCATTCAATAATATTTTAAGTTAAATAAACTATTTATTTAATAAATTAAATACTAAAGGCTTTTATTTAGCATCATTAAATGATCTGATCAGCTACTAAGACAACATTGTTTTCTTTCTTACACAAAATTAAATAACGATGGCGACTCCATTTGAAAATTCCAAATTGTTTGAACAAAGTCCTGATATTTGTCTTTTCTTAACTGAAGGCAAAATCCAGACAATACATACAAGTGAATAACTCAATTTTATAGTGAAAGTTAAAGGAACAGTGGAAAACTTTACTACGGACTACAACAGTTGATAATGTTTGAGACTGACGCATGCCTCAGTTGGATAAGTCATGTTTATGATATTTTAGGACGATGACCATGTATCTATTTGTCGTCTAGTTCTCAAATCTATGCGATGGGTATCATAACTAACATATGTTGATTAAAGATAGACCTACGTAGCGAGATTAAAATATTTTAATGAGATAATTAGTTCTGTAAGCAATGTTTCGAGATTTTTCTATACCAATTTGTTTGGATGGCTCTCATAATATTAAAATTCGTGCAAAATGTATAAGGAAAATATTCCGAGAGAGTTATTTCCTAGGGAATTCCATTTCAACTAACTAAATCAAGTTTTTTCCCTGTGGGCCATTCCTCTTCCCTGCTTTGGCACTTGGTTAAGGAGTGCACCAACTTTATCGGCACCTCAGATTGTTTTCGTGGCGATATTGAGAAAAAATTCCTGTTGCCAGTAACTACGATATCTGAGAATATTTGCTTTCTGATAAACAAATAGAACATGTTGCGTGCAATAAAAAGGGAAACTATAGATTAATTTGTAACTAACATAAAAACAATATTTCAATTTTTATTTTACAAAAGGGTTATCTTTTTATTTGTTAAAAGTTGTTTGCTTTTGACTAAGTACAGTTATTTAATAACCAACATTAACTACCTGAATGAAATATTCCTTAGAATTCATAAAGAACGAAAGTACTGTTAAACTCCTAGTGTTTGATGTAAACAGGATTCTTCCTGGAAATGAGTTTGTTTCCAGCTCCACATCAAAGGACAGAAAAAACCAAATGTGGTGTTTAAAAATTACTCTCATAAGTTCAATCCGAATATCCTCAAGGGAGCGACATATCTGGCCACAAATCTCATTGCTCCTCTATACCATGTTGTGTGTAATCTGTCTATAAAATGAAAATGAATTGCTAAATATGTTTCTATGCCTTAATCGGCTGGGCGAATATTACCTAATTATGTTTTCTATATTCGTTAAAATTAGATAAAGATTAATATGAATAGGAAAATTGGAAATGTTTCCTGAAATATGTGAGAATGTGGGAAATAATAAAATTATTTATAAAACATAATCCAAATTCAATTATCAGTTGACAATTTCATTTCACGTTTGCAATAAAGGCTAAAACATTTTTTTACCTTTAAAGTTCAAACAATATTACGTGTGCCGATCAGATGTCTATAATGCTGATAACAAATATAAAGTTATTATTTAACTTTATTAAATTTTGCGCCAGTGACAGTTACAGGGAATATGATTAAATCGTTCTTATAAAACCGACCTTAATGAGCAATGCGCCTAAGATAATCAAAACTGGTTGCTTCCCTTGACATAGTGATATGGAATTGATGTTTACTTGCATTGTGAAAATATATTAGGGCTTAATGTACTCTTAAGTGCCTCCATCATAAGTGCCACTAATATGCTACAGACTCCAACTTTGTAAATTGCGTGTAAAGCAACGGGCAACTGCTATTCCTAAATATTATTTCACCATGTGTTGATGTAAAGAGTTACATCAACACATGGTGAAGTAATATTTAGGAATTTCTTCTCTGTTACTAGAGAGTAAGACGGGTAGAGAGGTGTGGAAATCGAAATCAGTGTACAATTTATTTAGGCGTCTGGTTTTTAAACTGAAATGAATGTCCATTCTTCATAAATATTAATATGTGTAAATAATTTTGTTTTGACAAGTTGAGTGTTACACTGGTATGAAAGAAAGAAATAAAAATATTTTTGTATTCAAATAGTAATTAAAATTTATGTTAAAACGGACACAATGCATTCTGTTTTATATTATAAGTCGCATCTAAAGAAAATCGTTAAAGAAATTTTAGTTTATTTCAATTCTGAATAAACCGTTTATGAATATTTATCCTTTACTGAATTTACATATTACACTTTATTATTTATTTGAATAATAATTAATTATGTATTACTTTTATATATTACTTTATATTTTTCTTATTGTATCTGAGAGTTGCATAAGACATAGAAAACACTTAGTTGTTAAGATGGCTGCAAAACGCAAATGTCAAAGTTTTAAAGAACAAAGAAACACTTAATACTTTGGCTTTCAAAAGGCATGGTGTTTAGTCTTAGTCTATGCAGAAGTGAGCTTTGTAATCTCGAGGAAGGAATCTTTTATGGAATCAAAGCTATGTGTTTTAATAGCGACTTACAGTGACACAAACCATAATGTATTCATCTTTATTCTTCTTCAATTTGTATGAATTAGCATAACTACCACTTAACATAATGTTTGCAGATGTGAACAAGCTTTGAAGAAATGTATTTGCAAACTATTTATATACACACTGCACCTTTTATCCCTCAAACTTACCAGGTATTTTTCTGTTTCTTTCATGTTCATTTTGTATTGTAATTGTATTAAGGAAATACATTATACTTGACTCACTACACCAGTGTAATGGTTAATTATATTGAGTTTTGTAATATTTTTTTGTTTATATAAAATATTTAATACAAACAAATAATCAAACTATAACTATTGGACTGAGAATATTCTCATACTCACAAAATGTAAAAGTTTCTATTTTTAGAGCTTGAAAGATTGACATTTCTCATATGAGTCCGTAAGTATAGTGTCCTAGAAACCCAAATATTTCTAGGCCAATCTGTAACGAAAAAGGATAGGATCCAGAATGGGGTTTTTATTCAAGGGCATCCATTGATCAGTAGGTATAAATATTGATTACTCATTCGATTCTCTTCGTTAGTAATTTGCTTCCGAGTATGATGCAGTGGCAAGGTTTACACAAATCGTAGTAGCATGGTAACCAATGTGAAAACCGGAGATATCATGGTTGTGGAAGTGGAATATTCTTCTGTTTAGATTCCAAGTTTCCGGATGAGAAAGTATACGTTTTTCTCCCAAGCGTGTTATAAACCTCAGAGATATTTGAGGACGTCTCCACTGTCCCATGCAGTTATCTTAAAATTTCCATTTTGGCCTTCAAGATTCTAGGTAAAGAAGTAGGAGTTTCTCTGACCCTGAATCTCAAGAACTTTTCCTCTGCCATATGAAAATATTCAACAATCCCCATTTTGGCCTATCACTCATAATAACCTCAGAGATAATGAAGAACGTATCGGCTTTCAAGAGAGAGAGTCACAAAACTCACTGTTTAGACTACAAGTACCATTGTTTTCCTCAATGAGTCAACTCCTCAAGAATATATCTGACGATCTTTGCAGGTAGTTACGGATGCAACTTAACTCTCCTTTTGAAGTTTCACACAGATGAGCATGGGAATTGCTAATTATTACATTCTATCATGGATTTTGTATATTACCCACTCTTACTACGTAACTTGGCAAAAATAGTAAAGTAGCTAGCTCTGTTGACGTGACATATTTTCAGTTTTTAATGAAATTAAAATTTGTAATTTTTTATGTACATGAAAAGAGAGACTCAATACAGCCTGACAAGCATGTCTAATGGTGGATTTGTAGAAATATCGGTTAAGAATCCTTGACAGAAAGTGCTGTTATCACTTGACAATATCAATTTAAATAGAATAAGGATTGATAAGAGCGTTTGGGTTGCTGAGGTAAAAAGCCTAGAAATAGACAATGCCTGCACGACTGCCTTGCTTAAAAAACCTTATATTCGAAAATCCAAGGACTATTTTTTAGTCCAAATAATCTAACCACACAAAAATGGGCTAGTATAGGAGCTCCTATAATCTCTCCCCAGTCCTATGTCAAGCTGTCAAACCTCCTACCAGTTGTAGTGACTCATCCCCCTATTGAAGTCTCAAGCCCACTTGGTATCTCCAATTACAAAAGAAATAGGACAATATGACTATTTTCGTCTGAAAATAATTGGAGAAGGACTAGGTTTAATAAAGAATGTTGTTATCACCTTTTAGGTACAAAAACAGATATTTTAACATAGACAGTGTTTGACATTTCATGATGTAAAAAAATTAAATAATTTAGATTATTTATACAAGCAAAATCCATTTAAAATTGGGATTTGTATGACTATTTAATATATAAATACATAAATGGATGTAAGTTAAAGAAAAACGCCATATAAAATTTCTTCATAATTACCTTTGAAAAGTCATGCAGTGAAACAATTATCATCACTTTTTTTAAAAGGTCAATAAAAAGTGACAAAAAAATTAATTTTTGAAGCGTCTAAGATCTGAAATCTTAGAAAACTAAGTATTGCAGGAGTTTTTTTGTTAGAAACACTGATTCGAGGGATGTAAAGCTATTAAAATCACAAATCTCTACACGCTTATCCGAATTCAATTCATAGCTTCGTTATTTTACAGTAATTTGGTAACATAATGTGTTTAATTTACAGCTGTGAGATCTGGTCAGTGAAGTTGTGGAAAAATAACCCGACACTACTAAGTATCGAAGTGACGGAACAGATCGTAACAAAAGTCATTACCGAACTGACTAACTTTTTCCCGGATTAGTGACTTTCCCGGAAAAAAAGGACACGATTTTTATAAGGACCTAACGGATCTCTAATAATAATTCTTCTCCATAGCACACAAGCACTGGCATGACTAAAGCGAATTCTAAAGCATACTCGTACAATTTTCTAGCTGCTACCCGCGGCTGCTCATTTCTTTCCATATACACACTCTGAATAGGGTGTTTCCTCAACTGCAACTCAAGCATTCCTGAGAAAAATAGTATCAGACACAAGACATTGCTAACTATAGAACTACTTTGTAACCGTTGCATGTTTAATGTTAATAGAAAGTCAAGAAGTCAGAAATTACTAGAATGCCTAGTGGGTGTTCAGAGAACTAAATGTTGTTGGGTACGTAATTTCTAACGTCACTCCTTAGAGAAGTTAGTAGGATTCTAGTAGTTGGCATTGAAACATTTAAGGCCATTTGAGAGAAAATCTGGAGTCACGTTCCAATTTAATTTGCTACCTTGATTGTACCGTAGTCATTAGTTTTCTCTGATTTGAAAATATCCAAGTAGTCGATATTCAGTTCCTTATTATAAATCCTAGTAAAAGCGTAATGGAACAAAAGGCGATATATCGCACATATAAATTAATTTGTTAAGTCCAAATAATACAGAAATAAGTTTATTTACTTATAGCAGTGCTTCAGACAAAAGTCAATTCTTTTAAAGATGCCGCGAACTGACGATTCCTTTTTATTAAGGCCATTTGATCTAATTTAACATAAAAGATGTAATAATCTTCAATATATGAAAGAAAATCTTTTAAAAGTAACATCTTATGTACTTTACGGAAAGGCTAAGTAAAATCAAGATAGTTTTATAAATATATAGGAGAACATACCATTAACTAAATTAGAGTTCTATACAATTAGTAATTAGTACCACTTCCCATTAATTATACCTTTTTCTACTTTTAATAGTTCAGAACCTTTTCTTCAAGTTTATAAAGTCATCAGTGTAATAGATAAAACTAGGTAGTATACCTTTGAATGGTAAATGAAAAAGGTTCCTTTAAATGGGTTGACAGATCCATACGAGAGGAGAAATTTTACTGTTAAATTTTTACCGAAATTAATTTAAACACTAGGAAAAATGTTGTACACAAATATAAGTAAGGGCGATGTTACCCCTGACTCAGATGTTAATTACTTGATATGACGCCTTCATTCTATAAGACTACCGTCCTACCGTCAAGTGATCATGCATGACGAGGTAACAATGTTAGTAACTTGCGTGATTAACTGAGATATAAAACCCTAAATTCTGTAACACAGGTCCGGGTCCCGGCTTATGAGACAACCTGGACCCAACCACTAAATTACCATTCACGACGAGATGAAAATGATAGAGGTAATTCTTGTGAACAGCTGAGATATAAGGCTCAAATTCTATTACAGAGTTCACCCCCCTGAGACAATCTGATACGACGAGTGAAGAATGTTATTGATAACATCACGTGAGTAGCTGATACATGAACCCAAACTCTCTAACAGATCTCTGCTCTCTGAGATACCCTGAACCAACGTCAAGTGATAGTGCACGATGAGAGGATACTGCCAGTGGTTACTGTAAATAGTAATAGTAAAAATTAAATAGCTAAGAAATTATGCGCAAACTCTGAAACAACCTTCTGAGACAACCTGATCAGAAATGTCAAGTGATCGTCAACGACTAGAGAACAATGTTAGTGGTAATTCAAGTGAGCAGCTGAGATATATAACGCAAACTCTCTAACATAGAACCCCTCTGAGACAACCTGAACCAACGACTAGTGTTTGTGCACGACGGGAGTATTTACGTTTTTAAGTGTGATTATCTCAAAGACTCTTTTAAAAAGCCAGAAATCATTAGATGATTTTGGTGGAACGTTTTGAAGATCTTTCAAAACTTTTCTTATAACAATTGAAAGATTTTTAATCGTACCTAGTGAACGTGCCTGCCCGCTTTGCATTTAATCGAGCTGAACTTGCTTATCGTACGTATACTACTGCACGCAGTCTGCATTGAAAAGTACGTTTCATACCCGGGGTTGTAGATCTTAATTCTTTTTTCTGTCCTAACATACGTGAGTGAAGCAAGTGAAAAAGTTCTTATTTAATTTATACATTTGTGACTATCCAAAAATAGAAAGATCCTTTAACAATTATTTTTTTACGAAAAATAACATTATGACATAGCCTAAATATAGTCTTTATTAAATTATTTTGGAGCATCTTCAGATTAGAACGAAGACCATTGTATAAATGCACGTAAGTCTTGTACATTTAACAATCTCATGGTTTTAACTCCTGTTTTATACAAAACTTTTGATGATTGTTTTAACCAAAAGTTAAATGATATAAACTAGCGACTAAAGGTTTTTAAACATTACTGCAATTAATTGTAAACGTGCTATTGTATTGTTTCTACATCATTAATAAATTGCATACTACACCAATATTTTCCTATAAATCATACTATTTATTACCCAGTACGCCTGTACCAACAACAGTATACTAGTTAAATACATTTGTATTATTTAGTACTGTATTCATATTTGTATATGCCTAATTACTTTAAGTATCATAAAATCAACTTTTTTTTAGCTTAACTGACCATAAGAAAGTTTATTATTTTCAAGCAAAACTTTTCTTTTTACCTGTCAATAAAGGTTAGTGTTTCAAATATTAAACAATTAATGCCTGTATTCAATAAAAAACATGTCATGTTACAAGTACTTTAATTTTAAATATGATCATAAGTGATTAAATAATTGGTTTTTGTTAGAATCTAATTATATATTTTTCTTTATGTATTTATCTTTGATATGATAAGGTATACCATATATTATTTATTTCCATTTTGAAAGTCTTTACAAATTCACCAATTTTATAAACATTGACAGTATAACTAATCTATGATCAGCATTATAACTGGTATAAAATATTTTTTATTTTCATTTATTTATTGACAAGGAATTGGAAAAAAATGGTTCTCTAGCATTCCAACAAGTTGCTAAGTGTCAAACATTTTGATAATTCTTCAGTGACCACGATTCGAGTAGGTATAAAAGTAAGATACAGGTTGTTAGGTGACTTACAATATAGTTTTCGGTCACTGTAGTGTAATACAGGTAGGCTTACACATGTACAGATAGATAGACGGACTGACGCACGCACGCACAGCACACACACGCGCGCCGCACCGCCCGGCACCGACTGAAGGCCGCCGCGCACCGTGCTCACGCAGCCACTCTAGTCGATATATGCCCGCCCGCCGCGCCGCCCGCGCCCGCTCCGCGATAGCCGCCTAGTCACCTCGCCTCGCCTCTCCTCTCTTGTAAAACTACAATTACTCCTTGTACACTGCATGCTCTGATTGTCCTCACAGTAACAACACCTCACACGCCTGACGACTCACTTACAGCCAGCTTATGATTGTGATGGCTCGGACAGCCGTCTAGTCACCTCGCCTCTCCTCTCTTGTAAAACTACAATTACTCCTTGTACACTGCATGCTCTGATTGTCCTCACAGTAACAACACCTCACACGCCTGACGACTCACTTACAGCCAGCTTATGATTGTGATGGCTCGGACAGCCGCCTAGTCACCTCGCCTCTCCTGTCTTGCAAAACTACAATTACTCCTTGTACACTGCATGCTCTGATTGTCCTCACAGTAACAACACCTCACACGCCTGACGACTCACTTACAGCCAGCTTATGATTGTGATGGCTCGGACAGCCGCCTAGTCACCTCGCCTCTCCTGTCTTGCAAAACTACAATTACTCCTTGTACACTGCATGCTCTGATCGTGTTCACAGTAACAACACCTCACACGCATTAAGACTTACTTACAGCCAGCTTATGATTGTGATGGCTCGGACAGCCGCCTAGTCACCTCGCCTCTCCTGTCTTGTAAAACTACAATTACTCCTTGTACACTGCATGCTCTGATCGTGTTCACAGTAACAACACCTCACACGCATTAAGACTTACTTACAGCCAGCTTATGATTGTGATGGCTCGGACAGCCGCCTAGTCACCTCGCCTCTCCTGTCTTGTAAAACTACAATTACTCCTTGTACACTGCATGCTCTGATTGTCCTCACAGTAACAACACCTCACACGCATTAAGACTTACTTACAGCCAGCTTATGATTGTGATGGCTCGGACAGCCGCCTAGTCACCTCGCCTCGAGTCGCCTCTTCTCTCTTGTAAAACTACAATTACTCCTTGTACACTGCATGCTCTGATTGTGTTCACAGTAACAACACCTCACACGCCTTTTTTTAAACACTCTTAGACAAAGTCTCGTAAAAACAAAACCAAAAAATGGCACACAGGATTCCAAAAACTGTGTTTACAGTATAAAATGTAGCTGCAATAGGGAATCCATAGGCGAGACAAAAAGACCACTAAACGTAAGGATAAAAGAACACAAAGAAAACACGAGAAAGGGTTTCACAGAAAAGTCAAAAATTGCACACCATTGTTGGTCCGAAGACCATCATATGAATTGGGATGAAGCCCACATAATACATCGGGAACCACATTTCTTCAAAAGGAAATTAATTGAGGCAACATACATTAACTTGGCAGACCAACCAATCAGTCAACAATCAGTCGAGATTAGGCCGCTTTGGTTGCCAATTCTAAAAAATGAACTAAAGAGAAAACCAAAAGTATCAAACGGATCGGATATTAGTAATAAACCAATGCGGAGTCACAATATGGTTTTAAGAAGTTCATCTCGCATGAACCAATAATAACGAAAGGGCCCATTCCTGTTCCCCTTCCCTTGTATTTCCGCCATCTTGTTTTAGCCAGCCGTCACGATTGCCATTGGCTAGTCCCTCTGGTCAGTCGTAGGTGGTTAGTAGACGAGTGAAGACGTATTGTGACCTATATTCCGTAGTTTAGTTTTAATGATTAGTGTTTTGTATAGTTTTGTATTAAGTGCATGTCTTTAGTGTTAGTGAAGTTGACAACAACATGTAGGTTGTGATTCCTGACTTAGGCGTGCCACAACGCTTTAGTAAGATTTGTTTATTTTAACCTAGTTTGTAATTATGTGTTAGGTTAGATCAGATTGCAGATCTCGAAACGTAGTGTTACTGTTTTCTTGTTTCACTGAACGATGGCAAATGTCCGGAAAAATCCTGTTTCCTTCACATTTCTGTGAAGTTCACACTTGTACTGTAATATTAAATGTTGATTCTTAAAGTATTTTATTACGTACGATTTCAACTATTCAGTCGTAGTTGTCTGGTGTTGCCACTTATACTTTGGTCACAATAATAAGTTTAATGATTAATTTTTAAAAACTAATTCTGTATGTGGTTATAGATGAAGGAAAACATACTTTTATTTTAATATACTTAGAATTACAACATGTACCTAGGGTTCACCCTGAAAATAAAGATGTAGACAAGGCACAGGCACATATGAGGACATCAATAGTTTAGTTTTAAATTGCCAGATCTAGGATTGAAGGAGGTGACTCTAAGTACTTCCAGATATGTTAAATAGTTAGATAATAAATGACTTAATGGCATTTAAAAAAAGGAAAAATGCATCTCCATTTAATGATTAAACCAACTGGGAATCCACTTTCTCCAGACAGACGGTTAATACTTCATATTTGATTATACGTTGAATACAGCAAAAACTGATGTGTCACTTACATTTAGACATCTAAATGGATGTCCAATAGCGGCACATCACTAACCCCAATTGTCGAGATAATGAGGTTAAAGGGTGGATCGAAAGGTTTAGGCTATTAGCAACTGTTGGAGTAAGTGGAGCTCCCTTATCGTTAAAAGCTATTGCTAGCATAAACATTAGAGAGTAATGTCCTCTGCTCGCTTTAACTACAATATGCTGGAACAGACCTATCATCTCTTTTCCAAGGGAGCAAGACTAAGATAGTGACCAACTCCTCACGGGATCTCGATCCCTGCCCTCACCCACCCCATCATCACAAATTCATAACCATCCTGAAAATCACACTTGGAACGAAAGTAAAAAAGGTCTTTTAAGAAATAAATGAAAAAAGAAATTTAAAAGATTCGTATTTTATCTGAAAAACCAACTATATCTTGCTCTGCTTATTTATTGGATCTATGCAGATCGAATAGCTTTTAATTTGCTGCTTGGCTTTTAAAATAATATCGTGATTAAACTGTAAAAACTAAGACTCAAACCTATAGGTTATAAGCAATTGCGCTCATATTTCTCGTTCCTTGCGGGAGGATAAAGAAAATATTTTACCAATGTAGGCTACTCCATTCTCTCGCCACTTCCATTCAAAATGCTAACGTTAAAAACTTCAAGGCCAATTTTTTGTGTGAACTTTTCTTATTTACATTCTGATATATCGTTATAATCCTGGATTTATGTATTTAATTTAAACTTTATAGTTATAACCGTGCACTAATATAAAGTAAAAATAACAGAATAGGGGTTCTAGACATGTAGGTTCAGTTGCTTACGCACTATATGTTTATCAAATCGAAGTCTGAGTATCTGTAACAGTTATGCCTACTAGAGGTTTTACAAACGTTGAATAATGCTTTGAATTGGCACAATTCAACTTGCATATGAGATGTGATTAATTTTTGTCAATATCTAGGTCGTAGCATAATAATTTATTGTAAATTAAAAAATAATACTTTTGTGAATGGGGTATCAAGCATGACTTTCCCTTATCTCCACATCCCAGTCGTAATCTTGTGTCAAAGTCTTTTAACCAAGGACATTTTTAGAAAAATCAACGGGGTTCATAAAGATATAATACGAATAAACTGATTTAAAAAATATTTGTTTTAATCAAGAGGTTCTACCATAATGACGAGTACATGGATTGTCGCTAGGCAATCGATTATCGATAACACCTAGGTTTGATGAGAAGCCAAAGTGATTGTTAAAACAATACATGATAATCTACATAAAACAGGTTTAGGTTTAAGGAATATGGAATTTTGTATAAGATTCCTGATCTCTCAATTTAAGGCCTTGATATACAGTGATACTCAAAATACTAGCAATAAAACATTCATAATTATCTTAATGGTTATATCCACGTTAACATATTAAACATAAATATTAACGTATAAATATAAAGCAATTATCAAAATTTAAGTTCAAATAAGGTTTTAAATGTCATAAAATGAAATGTTCTCAACATAAAATTAGTTTAAATGTAGGTCATAAATAAATGTGTTGCGCATCAATGTTTCCATGTGTAATTCTGTATCACACGTTTGACTTGATTTCTTACGATGAGTTTTATGCCATATTCTATTATGTTTTGGTTAAAAAAATCTATTTATTTATATTAAAGTAAATTAAAAAATTGCCTATAAAAATTATGCTTTATAAAGAGGTATGACTAATGTCATAAACAAAAAAATTTAGAGATATAAAATTATAAATAATGGCAAATAAAGTTAACGAAATTAACATAGGGAGTAGAGTTTAATATCTCTATAATACACTAACCCATATACTAGTCGAATAGAGGAAGTCCTTGTAGGCAATAAACCATTCATTCCCTTTTAAATGGCTTGTGTAACCATGGGAGTTAAATTAAACCTTTAGAAGATAACAAAAGATAAATTCTCCGTGTATTAGCCATTACTCGCTGACCTAAATGGAAGTTGTCCCTAGACCCTAACAAATTGATTTCATCTACAGTTAGATTTTCCGCACTTAGGATCTTTAACACTTGCCAGATATTGTCGATGTGATATATTCAATTGGTATTTAGCTTTAGTCATCTGAATTGCGTAATTTTCCTCATGTATGTTTATTAGTTATGAAGTATGAAGCAAATTGCACAATCTTACGAACAATAGTTCATGTATTTCTCGAGTACCCAAATTGTGCCTAAGGTTCCAATTAAGGTTCCAAGTTAAACCTCCTTTGGAGGGTGTAGGAGTCCCATCCTGATGCTGGATCCGATAAACCAAAGTGGATTTCAGATAAAGTGATTATCCCCAAAGCCTTAAGGACACATCTCGAAAACCGTTATGTGAGTACCCAATGAAGTTCAGTTCATCGGATTTCTTCAGCTTCAAATATATCTTCATACACATCTTGTCTATTCTTGTTTATGACATAAGACATATGTGTATCATATTTAATCTTTTGAGGACAGCTGTTGTTTAATTTCCTGAAAACCTTACTTGTTTCTTAAGAACTAAATACGAATTTGAGTATGGTTTCTTCTTTTTAAAACACCGGAGAATTTAAAAACATTAGTACTCTTCTTGTGGGTGTATGAATCCTATCTAAACCACTATGAGTAATGTGATGTTCGTGGAATGTTTTTTTTTATTTGTTGATTATGAATACGTGTACCCAGTGGCGCACCGAGAAATCTTGTATAGGGGGTGGCCAGAACACCGTTGAGCCGGTGTTATGGAAAACGTTCTCAGATCAGTAAGGGATTTTGGAGACAATTTATGAAATATTTCTTAAACTAATAAAACAAGGCTGAGGCTTTGAGTTAATAATGTTCGAAGTAATACCACTCTTCCAACAACCACCAGTAGGCTTATACTAGGGTAATTAAAATCATTTGCAACACATACGAGCTATATGAAGTTTTTTAATTAAAACAAAATTTAATCATAACATTAAATACTGTCTTTACTTTTATTCTTGACTAGGTGGTCCTCAAAATTCGGAATTAGTGACGTCATGAATACGAGTTTAGCCCACAAATCTTCAGGCCTGTGTTGTGTCATAGTGACAACAAATGCCAACAAACTAACAAAGGTCAGGACTAATGAGTGCTTGGAAAAATACTGACGATTGTGACAACTGCTCATGCCGGGACAACTAAGAACAAAAACTTTGTACCGGATATCCGTCGTCCTGAGAGTGCAAGTTACCGCAATAAATAGAGTGCAAGTTCCAAAATCTGTAGCACAGAGCCCCACAGTATGGTTTTGAGACTCCGGGGAAAGTTCAGACTCCTCTCATGAATTTCTTCTGTATTTTTATTTCTTTTCCAACCGAAACTACCCGGTACAGGTTACTTTTATTATACAGATACTTTAAACCGCAATTCTTGGTATAATGTACTTGGTCGCCGAGTATTCTGTAACTTATTATTTACAGGTAGAATTTACAAGAAATATTAAGAACTAACCTCACTGTCTTAGTTGCTGCGTGACGGTTAAATATTTGGCGTTAGGAACTAAACTGATTACATGTACGGCGCTGTGTATTGAGTAAGTAAAAATAGGTTGAAGTTTTGAATATATATGTTTTATTGTACGTAATTTTGAAGTACCAACATAAATGTAATGTTCACTCGAAAATAGTTTATTCGGTGATCGATATTTTGAAAGAAAAAGATATTAAATGGGGCTGGTCCAGTTCGCTCCTCCCCATACGGTGTGCCTCCGCATGCACCTAATTTAAACCTTCTGAGATATGGACGGACGTTAGTAAAAAAAATGTGGATTATAGTAAAAATGCGATAACAAAGTCATTATAAAATGGTAGAGTTGAGTGAAAACTGTGTTTAAAAATGTAAGTGAACGTTTAAAAATTTTATTCAAAACATACTTATCATAATAAAGTAAATATGTTTAATAATAATATTTATGAATTATTATATAAGTAAATTCATATATCATGGAAGGAATGAGCGTTCAACCAGTTTATTCTGTAGATGTACAGTTCCTTAAGATCTTTTTATTTTTTTAAACATATATTTTTTTATAAAGTTACACATAAACTTAACAAGGTTGAGTAGAAGAGAAAAGATGGAAGGGAAAAGAGGGCTAAATAGCCATAATTTCACCTAAAAATTAAGTAATTGTTGATTTTACTTAATTAGTATCACACTAATGAAGCAATAAAACATTTTATTTATTTTAAAATCTGGCAAATATTAATTTTCAAATCCCGATTTTTCAATTCCGCTGAATCCTGTAACAACTTTCAATAGTTTTCGATCAATGTTACATTTCAGTTGTGGGACATGTGCTCTTACATTTAATATAATCAAATTTGCTTGGTTTACAACTCATCCTGAATATTAAATAAAAATAATATATGGTTCCGTTAATTAGTAGCCAAACATAATAAATAACTATTTGATTCATTACTAAAACTACTTTTGAAAACATTGTATTATGTCCTCTATATCAGGTTTTAATTTTAAAACACAAATTAGATTCTCAGAATATTTGTATGATTTAGTTTCCTATGTCACTAACAGAATAAATTATATTGAACATATATTTATAAATAATTGGTTTTCCAACATTGGTATTAAATTGTAACCTAAATGATTTACATAAAACAGAGTGCAAAATTGTTAAGTATCAAATGTTATCACATAACGTGCACACATTTCTCCTGGAATTATTGCTAAATCAATTAGTATTTTAGTACAGTGTTTGGCCAATTCTTCAGCAAACCAAGCTCTACCTATATCTATAAAATTTTCGCAATGTAATAAATACCCGAGCTTTGAGAATCACGCTCCTTCTCTCCAGAAAACACTTCTATTGGAAATACACCGACTTTGAGAAGGAGATTCTATCTCGGTAGGTACATTAGAAATGCCTCAGCTTTGAGAAGGAAACAGTGTCTTACCAGAAATCGGTTATTTTGTAAATATAGAAGCTTTGAGAAGGATGACCTTGTACCGAATGACGATAACACATGGGGGTGGTGACTTCTGAGGTTGTAGTAATAAATACTCGAATTGCCAAGTTTACTTGTAAGTTCAATTTAATCAGCGAAACTTACAAGCACCACTTTTAGTTGGTAAATTAAATGTATGCCTTGCCACGTTGCTGCCAATTAGAGTACAAGGACTAAAAATGTATATCTGATATTTGGGCCTAAAATATCCAATGTTCTATGGAATAATGCCTACTATGTTTTACTTTATAAAACATTAAGATTTTACTTCCCTTCGCAATATGTAGACTCACAACCCGGGCGTCGGCGTCTTGGCACGAGACATTGAAGCTGTAGTCTAAGAAGGGTTATTTCTAGTCGGTAATTACTAGAAGAGGAGTAGAGGTTGTGAAAGTGGTAGCCATCTACTCAAATAATACGTGAGCTCGCCTAAAACAAATTCGCGACGGTATTAGCCATTTAATGATACAAAAACTTATGACGACCATGTGCTCGTCAGAAAGACGACGCCACAACTTGTATCTGTTTCAATCAAGCAAATAAAAGATCTTCAAGGGTAAGTTACTTTACTAATTACAACTTTACTTTACGTTACATTCATTTTTATACGTTTGGCATCAAAGGGCTAATTTAATAATACGGAAAGATAAATTTTACTTACGGACAAGGCGCGCGAGGTCAAATCGGTCACGTCGTTGGGCTGCTACAAAGGGTTAGAATAAAATATTCATACGCGTGCCAATTAGGTAGTTACTCCGCCAATAATTTAGTTCCGGAACATTGGATAAAACAAATAATATTAAATTGTACTGGCTGACTAGGTTGTGAAATGTTACATTATATATAAAATCTAACTAACTAACGGTACAACCTAACTCACCAGGAATTGGTTACATCAGACATACACCAGATTTAATGGCTGCTGCTTACCATAAATTGGTAACATTGGATAGGTATGATGTTCACCAGCAACCTTGTGTTATATGTTTAAAGCCGGATTAGGAATAAACTTAATAATTATTCCGATAATATTCACCATCATTAATGCTGAGTCTGAGATACATGCTTATTTTAACTTTCCTGGAAGCCACGTATAACTAATATTGAGGTTGGTACACATCGACCTCACCGACACCCATATTTTACCAATCTAAAGGTGGTATTGAAATACGATGGTCTCACTTCTTGCTGTACTGTTTATCTTCGTGGTGGGAAGAGGAAACATTTGCTTCACATTCCTCTTGCTTCCTGCATATATTCGTGTTATTCCCAAATATGTCTTTTAAAAACCGACATATAATATTCAAAGTTTAAAGACCTTTAGGAAATTTAATACTTTTAGACGTTAAGTTATACAGTGATTCCTAAGAGATTTATCTTATACAATATAGCGACCGTTAAAAATTCAACATTGATCTCACTTCAACAGTCGCAATTCTCAATGAATGACAGGACATCTCTAATGGTTATGAATAAAGATTATTTGTAGCAAACTGTTATAAAAATAAATACCTTTAAATGATATGCATATATATTTAAGCTTGCATTTACGATTTCCTTTACACTCTTCATGGGCCGTCTTCCACCGTGTAATGAAATTTTGTTCGCATAACATTCTGCACAGTTTTTAAATTTTATCACCTATGGTTAAACAATCATTAAGTTGTTGCCAGACATTTTACACACTATGTATAGTGTGTAAGGTAACTTTGTTTTAGTTTCATAGCTTTTTACTTGATATCGTCCTGAGTCGACATATTTTATAAGTTAGATATGAAAAAATGTTAGCTTGTTTCAAATAGTTTAGGACTGAAGCTTTGGAAAAAAACAGAATCTGTAACCGAGATATATTGTATATTTTTGTGGACCTAATAATCTTAGACTTTTTCTTAAAACTAAATCTGAGTGGGTATTATGTAAGATAAGTGGAAAGGTATTACACACTTTTACATCTTAATTTACTATCTAATTAATGTAACAGAATTGACTTGACGAAACACCTTTACTACCTACTTTATCAGTGTAGTGAATACAAAATCTACGAAAGCGAAAGTTAGACAAAGGCATGTTTTCATTAAAAGAAGTCTTTGCCACAGCCTTCTCCACACTTGTATTCCAGTGAAGTGCCGCTGGTTTGTTAAGTGGTTTTATGGTTGTGCTTTGATCTTTTTAAATAACATACTTTCTTTCACATATTGCGTGATGTGGTGTTAGTAAAAATACAAAATCCCTTTATTTCTTGAGGTTCTTAGAGACGTGCCGTCAAGCTTTATAGCTTTAATTGTTAAATCTGTATTAGAATTTCAATAAGCTTTATATAAACCTGCCAATTATACTTTTAATTTAAGCAAACTTTCTCACATTATAAAACTGACTTACCTTGAGACAAACGTTACTGAAATCTAATTTGCGCAGATTAACACCGCTCTTTTTACCAAAGAATAAGTTAAATTGATTGTGGGTCGCGCAAGTCTGAGAAATACATTATAATTATTCGGATATTAAAAGATCCAAATTAAACTATTGAGAGACAATTTTATGGTTCTGAAATACGGACAGGTTCAAATTAAGGCACGTTACAAATACTATGATATCGCATGATATTTTGTTAAGTAAAGTATGATTATTTTAGAATGTATAGTGATGAAGATTTTCTGAGTTTTCATCACTTTCACTCTTTAAAATTCTTAAATACTGGCTGTGTATTAAATTAACAATAGTAATGATGGTCATAACCTAAAAAGTCTTTTTACACTCCTGTTAAAGGTAATGCTTATAAACATAGTACATTAAAACGATGCTTTTGGTTATGACAATTTGTCACAGAGTAACCTTGAGAGCTTCAAGAATAATTAAGTGTATTATTTAATTCTGTAAATGTCAAGAGCTTATCAGTAAGGTACTGTTTCAAGCCTACTAATACCTAATCGCTATAAGAATCGTACTCAGTGAATTACTACCACTGACTCGAGAGTTGCATAGCAAAAAGGCATTTTTATTGGCATTTTTTCTGAATATCAAACGCCGGTTATTTATTTTTTGAAGTAATGCGAGGAAATATTTTGGAAACATCTAATGTAATTTCATATTTTAAATTCACTGAAAATTATCGTTTCAACACATATTTTATGCAATAGACCTCTTTCAATAATATTTACTTGTACATAAGTTCATGCACCACATTAATGTTATGGATCATTAAAAACAAGCAATAAGCACGTTCAACTTAAGATTTGTATATACAATAACAAGTTTATTTAATCATAACCTAGTATAGAATATTTTGAGTTTAGAATAGTTATGTGCTCTAGACATCCACTTAGGTATAGTGAAAGAAGCTGCTTCAAAGTCAATACGCTTTTGAAGGATAAATTTAGCTTGTGTTTAGATCATTCAGCAATTTCTTTTTGAAATCAAGACGAAAAAGATCACAAATGTATCAGTTTGTGATGAAAATTGAGGAAATAAGCGATTTTATAAACACATGTTATAAACCAATTTCGCTGGGATAAAAATTTTTTATTCATTATTTGAATAACACTTTTTCTAATTTCATGAAAATTCATTCAACTACAAAACATGTATTAATATTTAGTAACAGGGAAATTCGAAAGGTGTGAAATATATAATTATTAACACACAATGAAAATAATTTTGATAGATATTTATGTTACTATTTATTTGTGAAAACATTAACTTTGTGTTTGGTATAGTTTTTAAGTTACGAATTTTTAAGATTTTAATTACTTGTAAGGTAAATAACATAATCACCGGTAATAATGTACCGGTACTAAGAATTAGACAGTGAAAGGTCGATGATTAGAAGTACCAGGGCGATTTCCTTAAGTATGAAGTATAGGTATGTTTAAGACAAGGCTGTAGGGATTATGAGGTATTTTATATTAACTTACTGTGATGAACTCAGTATTGTTATGGTTTTTCTCTCAAGGATAGTTACAGTGACAGATACTTGTTAGCTCAAGAAGAGTCGATCTGTCGTCTCTGAAGTGAGCATCGGGTAACAGTGTGGCCAAGATAATAGGCAAAATAAAAAAGACGCATGAGGATAATTCACTTAAAATACTCGTAATACAGGATATGGAAATCAATGGCTAATAGCCCAACAGTACAGGTGTGATACCTTGGTAGTGTTCCAGACTCATTTATTTCGTCTTTATTGTTATTCCTTTTCCAATCTAGAAATAACGTAACAGTTGCATCTTTATAAACTCATGAAGTGCCATTATATGTAACACAAATCATTCACCATTACGTTTATGTATTAATGATCTGGAAATGTGTAAAAAATGATAGATACACGAGTTTAAAGGTGTTATAATTTGTTTTATACTTACGTCGGTTTCAATTTTGAGGTATATTTATGGAAATTAAACTCTTGTACGATTCTTTAAACACGTTTATTCTTATTGACTAGTCCTTCCGGCCAGTTCCTGCCCAGGACGCCATTGTACTGTTTAAATCGCCTGTTCTTAATAATTTACAGACATCCTATTCCTAAACTTTCAGCACTTTACAAATTCCCAAGCACGACTTGTAATACATACATGTTTTGTATATATATATATATATATATATATATATATATATATATATATATATATATACATATATCTATGTATAACAATATATTTTAGTAATGCATATATATTTATAAAAATTGAGTGCTAAAGTATTAGTCTGGGCCATGTGTATAATAATTCTTGCTTAAACATTAAAAATGTATGTACTGTACTTCTTCAGGTATTATTAATCCTAAAATGCATTTGGTCCTGTAAAAATTCAAAAGTTACCTTGAACCCTGCCTTAAACAGCTTTATTTGTCAGAATTTTACACACAATCTATATATATAATAATGCCGATTATGGATTGTTGAGAAAATGTCATATAGCCTAATGACTGCTAAATCTGATTTCTCTTGGAGACAAAATACGTTTGACAAAGACACGACTTGGATTAATATGAGACTGATTTACTAGCCTATCAGATTTACACAACGTAACAAAAAATATAGAAAACTAGAGACGCTATTGTGACTAAATGTGCGAGAAGTGTGCCGATCCATCTTGAGAGAAGCACCTGTGTCCTATAGAGATTCAGTGAACATTACACTGCACTATTCTCTGAGTTACTTCCTGCCAATTCATCTCTTCTTCATTTTACTATTAATAAACAAAAATCTGTACAACCACCTATATTTTACAAGGAAATAAATTACTATTTGTTTTAAAATATTTATAAATTATTACACTATTAAACAAATAATTTCTTCATTGTTTTCAATTCTAAGAAAATTGATTAGTACCTTAAATGCAAAAATGAATCTAGATGATGGATATGCTGCAAGAGGGCATGCAAGAATCGATCTGTAAAACAATTCATCTGTAAGTAGAATATAAATTGGACGTGAGTAATATTTTATAAAAATATTATAAGCATATTTGTCAAATATATAGGATTCTTAAACAATTATAGAAAAAGCAATAGTTAAGTTTTTTTTATTAGACAATTGATTGGTATAGTAAATACATTTATGAACGCATCATATTTTTCTAGATAGTATACATTTTTCTTTATAAATCTTTCAAACGAATCGCAAAATCATGATTCCAAGGTCAGCGTGCTAGTTATGAACTATAAAAATTTGTTTAATAACTAAGCTAATACTTTGATGAAGGTAATTTTGAATTAGAGCCTGTCCAAAGATAGGTCCTAACGCAAGTTGTGCGATCTTTACGGTTCAAAGGAAGAGATAAGTATGAATTTATAACGATTAATTGTCAACAAGGCGGCAAATCAACTGGAAAATTTAAAAAAGTATAAATAATTGTGCCGGTTGAATTCAACTAAGGATACACACACATTGATAAGGGATTTTAGAAAGGTAATGTACACTTTTCGTCCTTTAAAACGACGTGTCATTCCCTCTACTCACCTTGTGTTGAACTCAATATATTCTGTTTCCTATGATCTTTCCATATACTGTACTTGAAACACAACTCATGAGACCGAACCTATCAAGGTAACCTTTTAAATAATATAGTTCAAGTAAGCTCTAACTGCTTTAAAATGCATTTTTGTAAAAATATACAATTAAAATTAATACAGCCTTGTTTTACTTAAAGCATTCAATATACAGGTCACAAAGTAGAAGAAACATTTTAACTGTGAGTATGTTTATTTATTTTTAACTGGTAATGTAAACTCATTAAGAAAGTATTAGGTATCAATGTAAGCTTCCATCCATTTTCCACACTTATCCAGAGGAGCTATGAAGACTCATTGAAGATATTTCATACTCTAGATAGCGTAATAAAAGATTAATTGAGTACTGTGTGCTAAAAGTTTTACACACTCGCTTCTATAATGTGAGTGAAAGTCATGGCAAGAGCTCCAGCGCCGATGTGAGAGCCAGTTACTTCCTCGTCCAAGTTACGTAGGTAAACTGGAGGAAGACACTGGTTCTTTGTAGCTGGTTAAGAAGTCTTCATATCTTGTCCAAAATGACTTATGATTTCGGTACCAGAAAAGAATGTTTCCCGTAAAAAGTGACGGTAATGCGTTTAGCTCCTGATTGGGAGTGTTGATGAAAAACTTTTTTCATGAAACCGATTCATTACTATTTAATTGATAAAACTGTGTTATGTTTATGAAACAATACGTTTTCATTGAACGTCATTTGGGAAGTGGGTAGATAAAAGCTGTCTATGGTATCCATACTCCCGAGCGGCCCCCGTGTGCAGCCTCACAAAGGCAGTCAAACAACAAAGACCTTGTTCTGGTCACTCAACTCCTCCTACTCACCCTAGGTATTGAGACAGATTTATAACTAACAGCAGTATGAGATTTTTTTTTAAATTTATTACGATATTATTTTAGCGCCGATATCAATATATCTGGTAATATTTGATTATTAGAAACGTTCCAATACATATTAATAATTTTATCTTTGTCAATGATAGGTTGGTATTCATATACGAATAAAAGTAACGACACGTTTACTTAAAAAAAAAATAAAATAGGCATGTTTGAACATGCCTAGTAACCATTCCATAATGTTATTCAACATACTGTATTGTAGAAGACCGTTACATTATATCAAACATTAAGCCTATGCATTCGTTATGGTACTAGCTTAAACGAAAAGAACTTGTGGATTAAATTAAAAGTAGAAGGGACTTTTTAAGCAATGATTTTAATTTAGATTCGCTTATAAAACTCAAATGGCATTCGTTTTTGTAGTCTTCCTTAGTAATATTAATAGAGTTATTTTTTTTAACTTTCAAGTTCCTACTATTATGGTTTTGATTGTATAAAAAATAAAATCCGCTAAATAAACCATATGGGCAATCCAAAGGCTGTTTTCTGCGAAAGTCGTTAACGATTCACGTAATTATGTACGATAAGGCAACGATATAGACAGTGTACAGTGTATTTTGGAGAGAATAGGTCTGAACAACTGATCAAAAATCTAAAAATAATGATTAAATATACCAGAGATAATGATTAATTAAAATATAATGACGGAGATAAAACACATTTTACTTATCTGTTATAGCCTATAATTTCAATTATTGACGAGGTTATTCAGAGTTTAAGATTATAGTAACCATCTACCAAACACAAGAACAGAAATGCTCAAAGAGCTAATTTATTTTATAAGTCAACCTGAAGAACCGTTCAACCTAACAACCTAGGGTCTGATATCGTGTTGTCCAGAATAAGTTTTGTGCAATTTAAATCTTTTATATAATTATTTAAATAAGTCTTGAGAAACTCTTTGCTGCACATGCCATAACAAGTATGCATTTTGTGATTTAGATAAAAGGCAAAGGTGTCAGACAAATAACTTAAGCTATAACTTGAGATTCAAGATAGCTGTAGCTATTCAAATATTTAAGATATGTAACTAAATGAATAATTAATAAAAAATAGGTACTAATCCTGGACAAGAATTTCTGGGAGAAAGTTAGAAAATTTGAAGACCTTGCAGCCACTTCAGCACACTCTATGTATACAGATACGCTTTGATCATCAAATCTGTGTAGATTCTTAATTATTTCCTAAAGTATATAAGTCTTTGTTTTTTGAGTGCTGGTTAGTTTTATTGTACACGTTCATTTCATGTTATTTGTTCAAATAATACCAGAGTCATAAGTTGTTTATGATATGTGTTATATCTTATGTTAAATAAGTTATGTATTACGTAAAAACGATGTAGGTGAAACATTTTATTAGATTTTTTTATACTGACAGTCTACATAAGGTACTACATATTCCTTTATATTGACAAAAAGAATTTAATATTTAAGTAACTACATATATTAGTTAATTTATTTTAACTTTTGTTGTAATAAAAGTAAAATGTATCTTCTTTCCATCAGTGTTATTACAATTGTACGAACCACTTAAAATAAATTATGTTATTACTAAATATATATAGAATTTAAAAGCTCTGTGTTACACAAAATGTATTTGTTTTTACTGTTTCTTTCTTGAAAAAAGGCTAAGACAATCGTAATTTATTTACGTTTTGAATAGTGATAAGTAATGTATTTTAAATGACAGAGTAATATTGACCTTTATGTATTGGCATGATAAAATTACAATTAAAATATCTGCGAATAAATTATATTTTTTAATTTTGTAAATATTCAGTTTGTTGGCATAAATTTCATGTATACTGTGTTTAAACAAAAGTGGAATCTAACCTTATACGTAATTAACTTGGAGAAACAAAATTTAAGAGTATTAAAACAGGATCTAAGCGAAAAACACCATTAATAGGTATGGGAACTTAAAATTATTAACTTGTAAATAATTACAAAAACAAGAAGTCTCCTAGTTGTTTGCAGTGCTGTGTTTACGCCTAAATCTAACAAATCAATAAATTGTGTTAATTTTACTTAAAAATGTATCTAGCTTTTTTTTAATAGTTATTTTTTAATAGATTCTTTTTTAAACATATACAATAAGAACCGCGTTCTGTATTTATTTAAGTAACGTGCAACAAAATATGTTCTTATTATAAAAATAATGTGTTTAAAACAGGCAATATTTTTTATTAAGACATCCAAACTGTTTACGGAGGAAAAATGTTTAAAAAGAAAGGAAACACAAAGTTCTGTAGTATCAGTAAAGGAGTGTTCTGGCAGTACTCTGGCCTCTTCTGCTTCTGGTCACGTGGTACAACAATGGCGGCGCTTAGCTGGTCGTTACACGAGACGGTTTTCTTTGATAATGTTCTTTAAATGTGTACTTTTGGTTTCCTTATAACATTTCTTTCTTTCGATTTCGTTTTGAACATGTTGCGTTTTCTGTATTTCGGTTTAGTATTTTGTATACTAAATTTAGTTGAACAGATAAAATTAATATATTTTAAATTATCTTGTATGGTTTTTCCATAGATCTTGTAAAGATTATACCCATAATATTGTATAAATATATATTTTTGTTGTTGCAAATTATAACAGTTAGAGTAAAAATAAAAATACTTTATTAATTTCCTACAATTATAATAGTTTTTGAATTCTATTAACATGGTACGGAGAGATTATACTAGCTACTACACACGGCTTTACACGCAAAACTTCCTTAGCCTACTCATTAAAAGTACTAATGATATAATTTTATGGAAGCCTATGAACATATGCAAATGTAAGTAGGCATGTATCACGTATACAGTATTTCAGTGTTCAAAGTTAAGAGGATCAGAGGTTATGCTGACAATTATATCATGTTTTGTACGTGTAGAAGCATTTCTGGTTCGAATTAATGATTTTCCGACGCTACAGCTGACTTTGTCTTGTTACCCCGACCAAGAAATTTAAATCAATTTGTATCGGAAACCTTATTTGATATAAAAGTGTTTAGTTCCAGCTTTTATCATATACTTCTAGTCTAACATACGTGGTTGTTTTTTTCTTGTATCCGATGAAGAAGATATACATGGAATTGAGAAGTCTAATTTGTTGAAAAGATCTCCCACTTCCAGCCGTTTGTATTCACTTACGTTGTCACAGTTGAGTTTCTTTTATTTCCTCCACCATGAAAATATATATTAACGTTTTGGTACCCTTTCTTAATAAAAATTCAATGACTTCTTTAATTAATTCCTATGTAATAATAGGCTTTATCTTGACCAGCTGAGGGAATATATATACATAAATATGGTTTAGAGGCCTACTTCGGTCAAACCTAGTGCACTTCTAGCACTTTATAGTCATTTATGGTGACGCAGTTTATGGTTTCCTTGTTGTCCTGATAAAAAAATATATATGTATGTATCTTCTGAAAACCTATTTCGGACAAAAGGCGTCTATTTCGGACTCTTCTAATTTACTTACAATATAATATATTTCCTGTTTATTTTGTATTATCCCGATGAAGAAAATAAGTATTACACACATAGGCCGAGAAATCTATGATTTTAAAAGATCGTAAAAACTGGAGAAGCATATTAATTTGTCATAAGAGGGAAATCCTAGGTAAATTAGAGATTTGAAAGTTTGATAAGTGTGATACAAAGATATTGTTTATAAGTTTTGACGTTATAAGAAGTCTTGTTATTTTTCGTACTGTAGTCCGGAAAATAGTGGCTTATTGAGGCATTTTAGTTTTCTGTTTTTATATTACTGCAGAAATGGCATATCAAAATGTCAAGGTGTCCAACTATAGCAGTAGGTTATTATGTAAAACATTTACAACTGATTTCATGAAGGGGGGTTTTATAATATTGTTTAAAAAGTATTTTCAATACAATAGCTGGTTTTAATTCGTAACTAGCGCAATCAGGAGGATATTATCTTTGTTTTTGCTGTCTTTATTACAATACTGATCCAGCACTGGTTCAAATGTAAATGGAAAGAAATGTTTCAGCCTCTTTGCATAATTTCAACTGAAAGTGTCTTTTGTTTGATGTCAGTTAAATTTTGATTATAATATAAATTTTACCATTATTTTCGAATCGTTTATTTTTTAAGATAACTTTTGATATTTCTTTCCATATAAACCTTCCTTGGGTTTTAACTAATATTTTATAAAAACATTCAGTTGTCTAGAAATTTTTGAGTTTAGTGCTTAGCCAAAAATGTAACTATTCCTTTTTATTTATGAGATGAACATCGACATATAATTCGATTCGGTTTAGGCCGGGTACTATATTTGCATGTTGAATATTATTCAGAGTAAGTTTGAAGTATATAGACTGCTCTATGTACTAGAGTTGTTAGTTCAATGGTATCAAAATTCAATCCAACAAACTCCTATTAGTACTTATATGCGCGTTCAAATTAAAAAAGGGCTCAATATATTATTGCTATTGCTATAAAACATTTTACAAATTTTTATATTCTCGGAATGCTCATGTCTATACTTAGGCATTTTATTGGACGATATTTTCATAAAACTCGTGCAACACTTTTTATACTTTCCTTAGAAATACACCTACATAATTGTAGACGTTACTGGTAAGATTTGGTGAAAACTAAGCCTCTGGAATAGATTATGTAATAAAAGCCTTATTTAATCTATAATAAAATTTATTACATTGCTGATCCAAATTAGATCCTGTACTTATTTAGAATTTGTAAAAATGGTAAATTTTGCAATGCTCAGATTATATTATGTTGGTATAAGATAAAACGATCAAGATAAATCAGTTCTCATCATTCGTGGGGCTGAAAAATTCTTTTTGTCTGTCTGTTTATCTATATCTATGTCGGCACGACATGAACTACAGAACTGAAATTTTGCTCAATGCTTTAATAATATATGAAGAACACAGAGTTTATGATGGGTCATGTCACTCCATGGGATCTTTCTGAGCGTTAACGAATATTGATAGCTTGTGGTTATGGGTAGCCATGATGAAACAAAAAATACTGATTACAATAAAATGAATTATACAATTTTAAATAAACTTTATACAGTCACATGAAATTTAAGCAAATGAAACTAGTGATACAATTTTCGATATATTTACTCATGTTAGTAAAGAAAAGTCCAATTGCTTTACTAGTACGAATAAAGATGTCAGGTTTGTACAACGAAAGAGTAAACCAAGAGCACTGCATGTGAAGGAAGTTAACTGTGTCGATCCATCTTGAGAGGGCACCTGTGTCCTACAAAGATTCAATAAGCATTACCTGCTTTACTCTCTCGGTTATTTACAGCCAATCCTGCTCTTCTACAATGTACTACAGTGAACAAAAATTAAGTTAACTAAAACAGTAAACATCTACTTATTTCCAAGAGAAGATTTCTCAACTAAGTCACGGGGTAGATAAAATTCTCATGCTGGTACCACTGACAATATTTCAGAAGTTTTCAACGCACAATCAATACATCAGATACGTTGTTAATAGAATAAAACGTGTAAATTATACAGTATGTTTTAAAAATAAACCGTTTAATTATTATGTGTAATAAAAGTACTTTCAATACGTAAAGACTTTACATTTGTTGCTGATTGATTTTTAAAATATTAAATACAATATAAAACATAATATCCAAGAATAAAATTAACCCTTCAGTAATAAAGAAGATTATGATGTCTGCTCTAATAGATCCCCACGAATGATTTATGTCGTCGGTTATAAATTAAATGCTGAATAAATATTAATTATAGGCGGGGTTCAAGAGTTTCAGCAGGTGATGTTTTTTTTTAACGTTAGACAAACATATTGCTGTGGCTTAGATACTTGGGTTTGATGCCGTCACCTAAAAATATTTGGATGTTAACCCTTAAGGGTTTATAGAAATTATGGTTGAACATTTTGTCCTTCACGACAACGTATTGTTACAATTCCTCACTTGAGTCTTAAATATTCCTCCTGGCGTTATTTTTTATAGTACTTCCTCACAGATTTGAAGCCCAAAAGAAGTGCCTTCAGGGTTAAATAGCAAAATGTTTTAGCTCCAACTCCAACTGTTAGAAAATCTTTGTCATTTAATAATATATTATGATTAATTTTGGAAATTTTGTAGATTTCAAAATGTTCTAAAGTAGATAATAACGAACGAAAACGACTTTTTTTGCTTGTGTGTAAAATTTCAAGATTGTTTTCGTTGTTAGTGTATGTATGGCCGGTGTTATTTAAATGGTCTGCATATTTTGAATTTGATGATGTTTTCAATGCTTTTATGTGTTCATTAAATCTAATTTTGAAGGATCGGCCGTTTGTCCAATATAGTGGGATTTACAATCGATGCAATTTAATTTGTACACTCCACTATTGTTGAATTTTGATTTTGGTTTGTTGAATTGCTTTTGTTTTTTTATTAGAATGACAAAGATTTTCTAACAAAAAATGTATTATTCGATAGACTTTTAAACAATATACATTGATCACACATAAAATGAAATACAACAAATTTAGCCACCAAGGTAGTGAAAAAACACATGAAAAATTGGTTTTATATTATTTATTTCATAACTTAACCTTAGTTAGTACCTGAAGATGAAATCACAGATTTCGAAATGTACATTGTAACAAAAATAAAAGTTTACAAAAAAAGTGTTAAAAGGTTTATTTATATTGTGTTATACATATCAATAAATGTTTCAAATATTTCATTCATAAGAATATTAATTGAACTTCCATTTAATATCAAAGTATTCTACATAAAATTGAATTATATTGTGTATGTTCATTAGGGTTTATTAGCTTCATATGAATTTAGACACAGATAAATATAAAATTTATTAACTGAGCCAAAAATTTAGTTGTTTATTCTTTAACATTCTATACCATTTAATACAATTAAAATAAAATAAATACTCGTTATTACCATATTTGTTAAAAAGATACTTTTTTATCATTACGCTACTCCAAGGCTGTCAAAACGCCTAGGCTTAGGAGTAAACGTAAAATAATAACTAGTGTTCATCATTATTATACACATTAAGAAAATAGTAGTACTAAAGAAAGTTAAAACATATACTCCACTTCATACAAACACTGACAAAAGGTATAAGAAATACATTAAATTTGTATACGGACTTTGTAAACTAAATATGAGCACATCAAGATAATATTGATGCCAAAAATCAAAATGTACATCAATTATACATTATTTTTTAAATTGTCTTTAGATACTATATGCTATTTGTTTTCACTAGCAACAAAGAAATAATTATGTAACCTATACTATTTCCTTAAATATACTGAAGTATTACTAAAAATAGTTCCTTATTTATTGGGGTGGTCTCGTTTTATTTAGTAAGTAGATGCGCCATGTTGCGCACTACATCTGTTGAAAAATCAAGTCTATAGTGTTTCCATTTATAAATAAATTAGGATGATGTTTAGTAATAAAAAGTATATTTATATTATATTATTCTTCATTGATATTTCTTCTGTTAAAATTGGTTATAATAAATTCCTTTAGTGTACGTAGTTTCTTTAGTACAACATATTATCATAGTCCATTTCTTTCGATGCGTTATTTCTATCCGAAGGATAGGTTCCTAAATACTAATTATAATTGTGACAAAAAGAAAAGACATTCTATTCTTTGAAATATAATGAATTCACATTTTGTCTCGTTAACACTCTAGCTGCATTATTATAAGAACCAAGTAAGAAGATATTAGTTTTATTCAATGATACATTTACAATTCTAAAGGCAAGATAGTATTCAAACCATGAGAGTATAGTTATATATTTTTATTTAATGGAATATTTATTGGAAATCGGAGATATTCCTCGTCCAAGCAGTCTTACACAGCATATTTAATGTAGGTATTTATATTAAAGGCTACATAAGTCGTATTCTTATATGTACCATTGATGGACACAAAAAATAAACAGTCGTCAAGTAAAAGTGGCTGTGATATCGAGCATAATTGTAAAGAGCGTTTCTGTTTGCAGAAGCCATTGAGCAGAGCTTAAAGCCGCTATAGAAACGTACACCATTGTAGTGAGACAATGCTTTACTGTAGAATCTGCGAGCTTTCAGTGCTTGACGTTCGCCGCTCTTTTGGTGTTCTTTTTTACAATCGCCGAAGTGACTCTTGGTATGATGAAAAAGTCCCATGTTTCCCTTCATCTAACATTAATTTTTAATCTAATCTAATTATGTTTTTTGTTATACATAGTGATAAACGGTGATATATAGGAGGAAATGCTTGAATTTTAATGATTATTCATCGCAATATTTGTTATTAATTTTTTAACAAATTATATATGTTCATATATATTTTACCAGATGAAAATAAAATTATACTTAAAAACTAAGTTAGGGATTTTAGCCTCAAAAATGTCAATTACAGTAAATAAGTTTATTGAAAATCTTTTATTACAATAGATGTGATAATTTTCTTTGTGTGCTTCTTTTTTATTATAAATGTTCTTATAGATGAAAATGCTGTGCTTAATTTGTTGCTCCAGATAATGTCAGAACCGATTGCACCAATGTAGCTAGTTTTTTTATATTTGTTGACACATGTGGAAAGTTTTTATGGAGAGGAAACTCGGAAAACATCCCCAGAATATTTCTAATTTTCGATAAATAGAGATAATCTTTTGTAAGAAAGATAATCTAAATTAATTTGATAATATACAGATTATAACAATCTCAGCCAAAATTCACTAATTTTGGCACAATAATTTATTTAGTGCTTGTTCAGTATTATAATTGAGATTCAAAGACAAGGTTGCTGCTATATAATTTTTACTACAGGATTCCCCAACGGCAAATTTAAATAGTCTAGTGTATTAAACGCTAGAATACTATTAAATGCTTGGAAATAATATAACAAATCCAGCTTAATGAAAAAAACCCATAAATTGGTTTACGTAAGCTAGTCGAATCTGTTTACCCTTGAGCTCAAGGAGCCATTTTTTCCAGGACTGCAGTCTAAAATACAAGAAGAGCTCTGTAAGTCTCTGTAAGTACGACAATTTACTGCCCCCTTCTATGTATTAATTATTGATTTCAGTTGTTTTGCATCTGGTTACCTTTAATAATATAAATAATAATGAAGTAAGTCATAATTTATAAATATTGAATGCGTGGTTGTTATAGAAAGTTACATTTGCGTGAATATAAAATTAGGTTTTATTTTACGTAAAATTTTGTTGTTTTGTTATTTGGTCTTGAACTCTGCTCCCTGGCTAAAGTAAATTTTTAAATGGCATAATTAATAATTGATTCCTAGTTATGGAACTTTCTTCATGTATATTAATATTTAGGATCACTACGAAATCTCTCTGTGTTACGGTTTTCTTTCGAATTTAGTTTAAGAGCAGTTTTTGGCGAATGTCCTTTCGATTTGAAGCTTCTGCAACGTTTAACTCTAGATAGTCTTTGGATTAATATTTTTTAGTAGTAAAGGCAACTGGTGCTCCTGGGTCCTTCAGGTTTAGTCAGGGCTTCTGCAATGTCAGTCTCTAGATGGTCTGACTAATCATTCTTTTGTAGTATTAAATGTTACTTGTGAAGTAATAACAACAGCTCTGCATTTAAGTCACACTTTTACTTACCATACTAGTATATTTGTAATACATCTATATTTATTATATTTCACATAACGCATGTTGTATGAAAAAAATTAATAGTAATAGTTCATATTCAGAAACCAAATGGATTTATTTTAACTTTACCTAGAATTTTACTGGAATTTCTACCTAAAATCTGTATTTTGTATTTATAAAAAATAATATATATATATATATATATATATATATATATATTATTATTATTATTATTAAGATTAATGTATTAGCTACCTAAAGTGGTGTGAAATCCTATTCATATTAATAGCTCCTAAGATTGTCTCTTACAACGTGACAGTTTCTTGAAATCCACTCTTAAAAGTCAAATATACCTAATTGCAAATTTATACAAATGTACAAGTGTATAAATTTACACTGATAACATATCAAATATATAAAGAAATCAGACTGCCAGTGCGTTAAAAATTACTATTTTATGGCCAGTACTAGTAGTACCATTAATTCTACTTAATGTAGCATAAGCGAAGTATCCCTTAATTATGTTATTTGTGATTTGACTAGCGTTAGTTTATTACGAAATACTAGCACACTTAAGTATTATTGGGTTGAAATATCATCGAATAAGTATGTGAAAGTATTCTTTTCCGGAACAAAATATATAGGCTCTCTTATTGTGCGCAAAATAACTTCCAAACTATATCAATAATCTGTTGATCTCGGTTCATTAACCTCAGGATATATCGGGTAGTTTAAAATGGTATTAATCGAGCTGCTGACGATTTTTCCATCTATAAAAATAGATACCATTTTACAGTGGCTTTAGCCTGTCTCTGACCCGGATATTGGTTGCACAGGTGTTTCCCCATTATGAGGAAATGGAACTGGATATGAAACTACCGTCCTTCCACACTCGAGCTCTCCAATATACTTTTTGTTACATGTTCACCAGAGAAAACACCGAGAGCCTCGGGGTATTGGGTTTCGTAGCGTCAGAAAATAAGTTTCTTCAGTAAACTCAGTGTAGTCATACATATAATAATAAACGTACTCGTACTGACTCGCCTAAAAAAATTAATAGTGATATTGGTATGCTCTCTTATTTTTGAATAGTTAAAAAAGCATGAATGTGTCCAATTATAGACCCTTATTTAATATATCAATATCACAGTTTGCATAGTATCTTAAGGTTCTGTGAAAGAAAATCTAAAACAGTTCATACTCTACCTCAAAGTTTAAATAACATAAAAAGTTTTTATTGTTATTTATTGTCTTATATTAGTTACTGGATGCGGGATGTAACATATGAAAAGCACGAGGCCGTCAGCGCTTTAAAAAAAAATAATTGTAATACGGATAGGTACGTTTGTATTTGCATGTATATGTATACTCTAACTCTATATATAAAAAAAGCCATCACTCGCTCGCCTATTCATCACTATGCTCTAACTTTCCGATATCTCTGAGAGTTGAAATTTGTCATGTATATAACTCATACTGTTAAAAAATACATTTTTTAATAGAGATCGGAGTTCCATAACCAAGGGCAGACGTTGAAATTTCAACCTCTAGAAGAGCAATATTTTAACTTTTTAACTACCTGCTGTACTAGAAAGCTGAAATTTCGTTCCGTTTTGTTTTTTATTTATATATACGCATGTCTGTTTTATCTTGACAACAATGAAAAGTCTATTGTCACGTTTTAAATATAATACAACTCATTTGAACCAGAAATATTCTTACACGCACAAAGACTGACATAAGAGCCATTTAAAGTTTTTTTTTTACTTTTGAACCTTGTGATTATAAACTAAACATTTTATAGAAAATAAATAGATCAACTAAATATTCAAAATTATCGTAGACCTCCATCGTATTACATCAGCTTTTTAATGTTGCAAAAACATTGCACTTAAGTATACTTTATTCTGAATTGGAACGGGATATTGGAATATATTTCAGTGATCATCACTTATTTATAGTTGTCTTTATTATGTCGCCTAAAAGTATGCCTATGGCGTGCCTGTTATTAAATACGAAATCGCTAGTTAAGCTGTATAAAACTAATTATTACAATATAATTGGCTGAGTGTTAAGAAAGCCTTTCACTCATTGGGTTGGGAAATGTCCTTAAGTTCGTCTCTCCACACGATATTTTGAGGACAAAGTAAACTATGGATTTGAAACATTGCTTTATTTGTGCAACATCGAGTTCGATGTTGCCCAAAACTCGATGAGTCAAAACACCCTGGGATTGGCTTGTCATTAACAAAACATTTTTACATTAGTCTTTTAGATAACCATGAAAACAATGCTAAACTCCCAATTTAAATCATATTGTATTTGAACATGTGACATAGTAAGACATGTAGCCTAAATATCCGCAGAATTTCCTGAGAAATATTTGGCAGGTGCAAATTCTCTTTTATCTGTCGGGTTTTGTATATTTAGATTAAATTAGATTAAACTTTAAACGTTGTATATGACCTCAATAAGGCCTGTTACGCAATCTTGGGATGGCGTACTCCAATCTTGTTTTAAAAGTATTATAAATGTCATAATTTAAAATGAAATATATACATTTCCTTATATTCCTTAAGGTTAAAAGCAATCATCTGAAAATACTGAGTTAAAAATACAGCGACTCTTTGTGATTTCGGAATATACAAGAGTTACGTTATGAATTTTACGATTGTGATGAAATGGGTAAAAAGTAAATAATTCACTGCACAGCTGATCATTAACAGTATCTGCTTTTATTGCTAGGAGATAGCAACTCACATCTAGGAATTGATATTTTAATAAAACTAGCTCCGGGGAGAATATTGTGAATCAAGCAAGTGGACTCATATCTCTTGCATACTTATCATGTTTAATAATTAATTTGACAATAGGGTACTTTAAGTTAAACACTTTCTTGATTTATAATTGGTGGCAAAAATTAATGTAAACCTTAAGAAACCTTCCTTGATGGAATAAACCGGTGTAAGTCAGTGGTACATTAAAAATCTTGATTCTTCAGATTATCACCAATTCCACATTTAAGATAATATATTTCTTAGGAAATACAAATCTGCCTTTACTTTAAGCTGGTATAAAGCTTAAATTTGATGTTTTTAGTAGGAAATTTTAAATTAAATTTAGACTTAATATACTTATTAGGATTAATATAGTACTGAAATTATTTTTATTGTGACTAACATATCGTTAGCGAAGCCAATCACTAGAGGGACTAGAAAACTTTCGCGTCTTCACAGGGTATCTTGAAAATAAAATTATATTTAGACGACATTTTCATAATGCTTAATTTCTATATAAGCAACATCAAGCTGGGTGAAGGTGTGTGTGACTCCCTGGGATTTGGTTGAGTGTTAGAGAACATTTTACAATTGGTCTTATAGATAACCACAATGGCAACGACAATATTGCTGAACAAATTTTTACACAAACTCAGTACAATCGTATCATATTTTAGGACACATCTGCGGGATCAGCGACGGGTGATTATCAAGCCGTGTCTAACTGGTCGAAAGCCAAGCTGCTAAAAAGAGTGACGTCATAGAAAGTGGAAGTTCGCGAGAGAAGATGAAGAGTCGTGGAGGAGGTTTTGAGAAGTGTAGGTGCTGTGTGAACACGTCGCATTGGTGACGTAAGAATAGTGCATTTCCGCTAAAGATTAGGGAGCATTTTGGAATTTGTTTGAATAGGTATAGTGCTGGGTTTTTTACCTGTGTCGTAAATTCTAGCAACCCACTAATACATAATAAAAGACAATTTGAGAGGCAAGAAAATCGTCGATTGAAACTGATATTAAAAGCTTAATATTGTACGAAAAATTTGATTTTAAGGAGTCAGCTTGGCTAATTTAATCATTCTTTAAAAGAAAACATTCTTCTAGCCCACGTGGTGGTGAGTGAACTAGGTTTATTCGTGCCAATCAAGAATGTTCAGCTCGTTGCTATAATGAAATGTTATTGCACATTGCTAACGTAGCCAGTTAAACGTGGAGGTACAATTTTATAATTTGGAAGCCACATGGCTAAAACTGGAATAGGTGATCCATAAAATTAAGGTTGATCTACTCTTCAACAGGTGGTACATCCATCTAAATATCGTCCATCCTCACACATTTGGTTCAGTCACAAATATTTTGTCCATCCACATTCAAGTAATCCATTAAACCACAATTGGTCCACCCATCACAAGTAATCAATCGACAAAAAGGTGTAAAATAGCGTTGGACATGGGTAGAATAAATTGTTCATAACGTGGATGCTACCTGCCTTCTTATTAATAGTTTTTTTTTTATAATCACTTTCTTCCTAAAGTTTGTTTCAGTTTATGTTCACAACGTTAAATAATTTGTTCAGTCATAAAAGGGCCATACTTTATAATAAATAAATATCGTACATTCAAATGAAAAGCAATGGGTTGGCCGTAAAATAAAAACAAACAAACAGTTGTTGTTATTGTTGTTTGTTATGACAAACACAAGATTACGAAAGGATTGAGGTGTCTTTTGGTAACAGTTGGAGTGGCGACATAGCTTGAAGCCAAGAGGGATGTAAATAGCACATTGTTATGTGTTCAATAAAACGTCCGGCGTGGCAGCCCGTAAAGTTTCAATTTTATGGCACTTAGCTCGGCAGACTTTTGTTTTTGTGTTGTATTCTACTACCAACGTGCTCTGAACTGAATTTTATACTTATCATTATTTTAGCAAGCTTAAGCTTTGATATACAGTGTATTATCTCATACAGTTATATTATTATCTCAATAAACATTAAAACTATAACTACATACATAACGGTGAGCAATGGTGGTTAGGGATGATTCAGTGCAAATTTTAAGTACAGATACATTTCTTTCCACTTAGTTCTGCGTCTGGAGTCAAACGCTGTGACAGATTTGACTCCTGGAATCTGGAATGAACATCTGAAGAGAAACGGTAGGTGACGAAGAAACTCAAAACGAACTCTCTTCATCGTTTCGACATCAAAGACACTTAGACTATAAACTAATGTATATAAATATGAAGTGGTGTTCTCATTGTCTCATCAGGTACACAATTGAGTGAACTATGAGTGTTGAACTTCCTATGTGTAGAAAATTCTGTTACTCCGAGATATGGATTAGCATAGAATATAGACTATGATTTGATATTCTAAATAGTCAAAATAAACATATTATACAACTCGTTCTGTGTGTAAAAAGTTATTAAATAATATAATTTTGTACATTAAACTTAATAAAATCAAAATAATGACGATTCATTGTGATTTATATATAGAAACTAATTCGTAAGAATTTCCACTTATTATCCATTTCTACCACGATAAGGATATTGTATTTTTATAATTTTGTATACTGTTGTTATTTGCAGAATAGTGTTTACTGCTGAGTAAATGTACGCTTAGGTGATAGAATAGAATGGATAAAGTTTAGGACAAAAACCGTGTTATAAGATGGGAAAGACGACAAAGCCGAGCTCCCCGTGACATCAGGCCGCCTCCTGATCCCATCAAACCCGCTGTAAATGGTTTCTTGGTAACGAGTTTCAGCCTCTTCTTGTTTTTGGTACCCTTATGAAACATATTGTAGAAAACCGACGAATGGCTAGTATTTTATCACTGAAAGCAACCACTATAACATTTGAAATACACACTTTAATGTATTGTAAAGAGAGGGCAATGGAAATTAAGGCGGAGCCTGTGTTATTTTTATAAAAAATATTGATTGATCGATATAAGAATTACTAATTGACGGATTTAACTACAGAGGTGTATTTTAATCCGCAAATCTTCTAACGTGTAGTTAAATTTTGGAAAAATATTCACTTTGTGCAATAGTATTAGGACTGCAGTACTATCTGAAATACACTTATACGAAATTCTGGATTATCTTAAATAGAAAATAAGAATGATTTTTCGTTATAAATTCATTATGGGTATAACTACTCAATTTTAAAACTAAAAATACTAAATATTTCTTTTTAGTTTATTGCTGTATTATAATATAAAGCATGAAAATCACACTCTGACTAAAAAATGTATTACGTGTATTTCGTGAGTGTTAATGCAGTGAAGTACAAGTCACTGCTATTAGAAGCCGAACTATGTCAGTTATTGTGATGTTTCCTTGCATCCACCCAAATATTGTTATTTTTTAAGTATAAGTTTATGTTACAAATTAACTGTATCTTTATTACATAAAAATTTACCGTATTTCGAAGCTACTGTATTACTTTCACGTGTATCGTGGGTACACCGAAAGTCTAGTGTGCTTTGTATTTTCAGAGTAAAATAGTTCATGCAATTTAAAATAGCCATGAAAATTTGAAACATTTTGCTTCCTTAAATTTTCTTTGGCAATGTTTTTATCGTCTGTAAAAAGCACTGACAGTATCCTAAGTTTGTTATATAGAATTTATAAAAAATATGTTTCAGTAAATTACTGATTCAAAGGAAATCAGATTTGGTAATTAATTAAATTTACTTATCAATGTCGGTCAGCCTTATATGAAATATCGATTTTTTTGTTTTTTATCGATTTTTTTCGAAAAAAATTAATAGGTCATGTGTTCATGTGTTTACCAATGTAAATCAACCATTGATTTCAAGATTAACATCATTGGAGAAATGTCCATTAGAAGTCAGTGAACAATTTGTAAATACAAGTTTTTTTTTACAATCAGAACATTAAGGTCTCGATTAAAAACATACCAGTTGGGAAACTATTTGTTCTACTCTATTAAAAAACGAAAATCATTCTACGCTCTCTTTGTTTATTGTCTGAGCGTTAGCGAAAACTTTTATTTGAGGGACTTATTTAATCTCCATCTGTCTGTCGGAGTGCACGATATTTCTAAAACAAATTAACTTAACAACTCGACATTTTGCATTACTCTTATTTTTTCTTGTATGTAGGCACCACTAAGTTCGATGATGACGCATTTCACTATATGGGATTTTGGTGAGAAACAAGAGCACAGTAAATAAATTGCACAATAAAACTGTGTATCGTTATGCGAGATTAAAATATAAAATTATTGTTTGCAGACGTAAAAGAGGAAAAAATTAAAAGAGTGAAAAGTCAATTTTAAAAATTAGTTCCAAATTTCTATTGCATTGCACTCTTGTATTGTACTATCATCTCTAACCTATCTTTGCTTGTATAATTTTACCACTGGTATATAACTTAAGTATCCAAAGGGTTAATATACCCTGTGGAAAGATTTTGTTCACCTTTGGCGGGGGAGGGAGGGTGTGAAACAAGTTTTTGGGCGTCATTGTCTCATAGGACATTCGTAAACGAGATAAACTATAGGCTTAAATTTTTTTCTGCAGCCCATCAAAGCCTGTTACGCAACAAGTGTGCTGTCCTCCCTTGTTGCTATATTTCCCACATTGCTATAATTTGGTTGAGAATCGCTCCTATTTTACATTTATCTCCATATATTAAGAATATTAGCTAAAATAAGTTATATACGTATAACGTGTACAGTATTTTGCTTTCTGATAATTGCATTAAACACAGTTGTACAGCTTTTTGCGTAAGATACGTTGCTTAACATTTGAGTACAATGTAAAAAGTCTATGAGTTTTAAGGCTTTTAAAAACAGAACCTAACTGAAATGGCAGTCATTTAAAAATATTTAGTCAAAAACAAAGATTTTGTAGAATTATAATATGGGTTGAGGCTAGCTTGTAATGCAAGCGAGGTTATGTAGTAGCACTGATGTGTAACACACTGTATGGTTCTGTGTTGATGAATCAAATCACTGCGGCTGTTCTGTGAAATGGAGGGATTTAAAAATGATTTTATTAAAAAAAATCCGAATGTTAATGTAGTTTTGGTATTATATAAAAATATCTTTCTTAAATTGTAAAATCTATTATCGAAAATTCAGAAAACAATAATGTAAGAAAATTTGATGAATATTGATTATTATTGATGTTTTTTAATTTTCAAATCTTATGTAAATTATACATTAAAACCACAGATTATTTGAAAGCCATTACTTTATAAGAGAACATCCGGATCGTTTACTTAATATACTTATCTTATATTAATACATCGATCGCCACATTTTCTATGCCAGAACTTCTTACTTTACTAAAACATTTGTATTGTCTCGTTTTCTATCTGTATGCTAAGTAAATATATGCTGTAATCATCTTAGATTAACTTTATGAAAATAAGTTCCCATATATATTTGTTACATACATAGTTGTGTTGGGAAGGATTGATACAGTGTAAGTTGTTGAGTTAATCTTTATTTCGCTCTATTTCACTCTCCGCTTAGTTCAATCTACTGTATATGTTACTGTATTCATTTAGACAGATACAAACCGAGGAGTCAAGCATGTGACCATATAATTTTTTAGACTTAATTTAGCGGAAGATGAATTTAGCTGAACTCAACGATTCACATAGTTCTTATACCATTAACTGTGCTTGAAATAATGTTTAACTAGCAAACTTTTTAATTTTTAATTGAAATTGACACCATGATATTCACAAATAAAGTATAGTAAACAACCATCAGCGACGGATAATTTGAAAAACACTTGTTCGCAGTCATTTTTCTGTCTTAACATGCTACAAAAGCTGAAAACCAACATTTTGGATAACAGCTGTGTGCTTCAGGTGTTTTACGCTAAACTACAAGGTTTAGGACGTATGTAAGTAAACAAAAATAAAAATATGCGATGAGCACGCCTAAAATGATCGAATTTTACTATACCGAATATGTTTTAATCATATGATGTGAATGTTACTAACATTTTCAAAATTTCAAGTTTATAATTCAAATCATTCACCTATTATCATGATAAATAGAATAAAAAGGAATATAATTTCCGAGTAAATTCGGAAGGTAGTTGGTTAATGTTTCAGGTAATATACAGCGTTTCGTATATCAGTGAGTTAAGAGCTCAAGGATTTTGGAAGAATGCATTAAAATGTTTTATACATAGATTTTTATACTGTACAATATCATGAAGCTGGTAGTCTGTTATGTCTCTTGTATGAGGATACTAATTTAGGCATATTGTTTTGAAATGTTATTAACAAACAAACCAGTAGGCGTTTGGGGGTTAAAATTTAACTTCACTATATGGGGCATATCTTCTTCGCTATCTAAAAAATATTTGATCCAGGACCATCACAATGTTAATAATTACCTATCGCACGTGGTTATTTTCATGGAAGCTGAAATTACGTGTGAATAGAGAGACAATTAAACAGAAAATAAATTTTTAAATCTCACTGGCAGACAAAACAGAAAGTAAATAAGTCGACTGAGTAATAGACTTCAATGAAGATCAGTCAAATTCCATAGATAGACATGCATCATTACAGAATTCAGTTTTGTCTATGTAGAAAAAAGTGTTGTGCAAGATATAAAGTCTATATTCTTCAAATATCTTGACGATAGTTAGATTGCAAGTTACTAAGTAAAATGTCAAAATGTACCATGATTGTATTCATTTTGTGTACAAATTAATTTACTCTTAAATTGGTAGGTGGCCATCATGTTACTCTTAAGGTCACTTTAAAAATGTGTTCTAAAGCCAAATCCAATGGAGTTATATTTCAAATCATTGAACTCAATTTTCTCTATAAATAATTGAGCTTTATTCAACTTTCAAGCCTCTAGAGCAGTTCATTTTGAGATATCGCGTGCACGGACAGACAAACAGATATACAATTTTCCTAGCCCCTCGAGAGATGCTTAGGCAAACACTAGACCTAATTATATGTTTTATGTGAGTATTTGTCTTTAATATTACTATTATTGCTTGTTATTGGTGTTCAATTTACTTCGAACGGTGTAAAATAATGCATGAATAAGGAACATATTGGAATCAATAGAGGTTATTTGTTATATCAATCTCACCAGAGGTTATGAGATCTGTGCTTAGTTTTGAGACAATTTGTAAAAACTGTATACATGTTGTCCTTTCAGCAACACTTAATAGTTGGAGCAACATACTTAATGATATATATATATATATATATATATATATATATATTTAAATATATATATATATATATATATGCCTGTTATAAAGAGACAAGCCTGTTGCAATGAGGAATACATGCTTAATCTGTTACTAACTTTACTGGGAAACAAATCATAACTGACTTTAAACAGTGGTAAGTTGCGTCCACCTTAGTCATTATGCTAAACTTTAATATATATATGCTAATATATACAATAATATACAATATGATAAATGCCATAATATAGAACACCTAATATTTAAAAGCTCTTCAAAGTATTTAATAATAATGCAATAGGATTATGAGCCAATTTGAAACCAAGGTATTGTCAACCATGAAACAGTTATATAAATATAGTCTGTATCATCGAAAACATTCTACAAAAAGATGAGCCAAAGCACTAATGATGTCATGGGGCGAGAGGAAGTCGAAGGCTAGTGGTTGCTAGGAGACGCCTCAGTGTCGCTTTGGCAAGCTCTTGATCTAAAAGTTTCTCTCAAAGGCTACTCATCCCAATTCAGCATAGTAATAACAGTCCCTTCCATTGTTACTGACAGATATAGTAAGACATAAAGAAAACAGAGTGAGTCTTTCATGTTTCTTGAACATTTTCAACTATTACAAAACAAATGTGTAACTTATAGTCCATATGGAAGTGATTTTATATATTTTTAGAAGTGTTGTTAATACATTAATGTAAACTACCCAATAAAAAAGGATACAGTGAATCTGCATCACAGCATATTACTTTTACTTTAGACTTTCTTCAGTAATCTTCGACAAAAGCTGTAAAACAACTTAAATGTTATATTAAAGAGGGTTCATCATCATACAATTTGCATTATAGAGATTGGTTGATATAAAATGAACTGATGTTAATATAATAAAACAATTAAGCTTCTTATTTATTCTAGGCAATGAAATAAGAACAGTTTTTGTAGCTTTCATAAGATTATTATTACACATTTCTAAGCCTGCTGCGAAGAGCCCCATAGTCGAATATATTTGAAATGCACAAAAGTCACATATATAATGTAATAGCTGTCGATTGATACTAAATCTTATGAATTAAAAATAATTCGCAAAATGCGTTGTTAAGCACTTTCTATTATCTAGAACGGTTTCTAGAACGGCTAGACAGATTCGGGTTGTTCCCAGTATTATAAGGAATGATTTAAATAAAGAAAAACCATTAGGAACAGTTACCTGGTATATTATGGAATTGGAAAAAGTGTTAAATTTATACTTTATGATCCAAATTTAACACTAACGACACTAACGATCTGTTGACACATTTAACTGAAGTACGAAAAAGTAGATGAAACATTAGTTTACTTTTACCTGTTATAAAATATTAAATATTCAGTGCTTGATCAGTAGTATAATGCAGATATCAAAGACAACGTTAAAAATATCTAAATTTTACTCCACATAAAACCAGTGACGAATTTTCGAGACATATGTACATTATTTTTGTTTTCTTCGCCCTAACAACAAAGCAGACTCAGCAATAAAAAAGAAAATGTAACTAATTTTTATCAGAAATGCACCTACATGTTCAAAACGTGATTAAGAGAGGTTAAACTCTGATCCTCTTAACCTTGACTAATACAATAACAAATAACTTATGTATGATGTACGATACATAAGTGTCATAGGGGTCCATCATATTACGTCACAAGTACTCTAAGTAATAAAAAGACTTAATTTTTTTTAATGCGTGGTAAACCACAGGTATCAGGTAGCATTTATAAATATAAAAGTTTAACATAACAGTTTTAGATACCTAAAATTAAGTTGTGAAAGTCAAGTTCTTTTTATCTTTATATCTAAAAGGAAAAGTCCTCGTGTAATAACTTTATCCATCTTCTACAATTTATTCACGTGATGTTACAAAATAGGTTTGTAACTTCTAGAAAAATTATATATTGTTTTTAAAAGTCTGGCTATCCTTGAAAAGTGAAATTTGGCATACCCGTGTACTATGCTCTCAACAGACTACAGGCACCGAAAATACCCTAGAACGAATGTAGATAAATATTAGCTGAAATTAAATACTTGTTGATTGAAATATACTGTTTAGCCTTAACGTATGTAATACATAAATTCTACGTGTATTAGCTATTACTTGCTAACCTGGATACTTAGGAGGAAAAAACCTACTGTAAAGTGTAAAGTGGATTTCAGGTAAAGCGTTTGTTCCAAATACCTCAGGGGTGTTTGGAGACATCTCGACAACTGTAATAAGAGTATCCGATGATTGACAGTGTATTGGAGTACTCCGCCTTCAATAGATGTTTATAAAAATCTCCACTTTTCCTGTTTACTGCGTAAGACACATTAGGGTCCAATTTCATATTTATAGGACATCGCGAAACATGACTATATTTCATACAAAAGCTTGAATTGGGTTTGTTGGTTAAATCACCTGGAAAACCCATACTTTTCCTATTGAGAGTATAAGACGAATTTTATTATGATTTAACCTCTTTAGAAAACAGTGGAGGTTAAAAAAAGTACTCTTCTTCTATTTAACCCTATTTCAACCGCAATTAATGTGTTGAATGTGTGACCTTAGTAATAATGCTATACCTATATGTAATTGATTAGTCATTCATGTATCATATTTAAACCTTCTGAGATATGGATAGAAATAGGTATAAAAATTGTAGATTAATAGTAAAAATGCAGTATCTATACTAAATGACAAAAAAGATTTTTGAGATCATGAACTATGTAACCACACAACTTTGATAATAAAGCATGAACTTTTAATCATTATTTATAATTTATTCTATAGTTAAAATCAAATATCACGCGAAGAATAAGCGTTGAAAAAGTTTATTCTGTATGTGAAGAGTCTTTAAAGATACGTTTTTTTATTTCATCAACGGTTTTCTGATAACTTATTTACACAGTCATTAAACATTAACAAAATGAATGCATTCTACATCTGGCAAATGTTAATGTTCAAATACCGTTTTTTCGATACCGCCTAATCGTGTTTTAACTTTCCAAAAATGTTTCCGATCAATGTGATGGGATTCGATTCAGCTATACGTGTTCATAAGATTTAATGCTATCAAACTTTCATAGGATGAAATTAATCGTAAAATTTAAATTAAATCAGAAATAAAGTTAAGTTATTTAGTTCCTAAACTTAATTAATAAGAATATTATTCTTTGGATTCGTTACGGAAACTACTTTAAGGGAAAATACTCTGTAGTTTTCTAAACTAGGTTTGAACCCTGGGAAAAAGATTGGTTCTCAATCGATGTTCAAGGCATGCTTTGTTTAGTATGTTAAAAACAATATAAAGCATATAACAATACATTTATTTAACTGTGCATATTTTCCTAGTTACAAATTTTAATCGTAATCATTGGTTAAAAGCAATTGTTCATGCGAATCTTTTTACTTACACTTTAGTTCAAAAACTGACTTTGAAGTAACAAAAGTTACCACATAACCTGTAAAAAGTCCTACTTTACTTTATAAAAAACCAATAAATATTTGAATACCGTGTTTGGCCGACTTTGCAGCAACCAAGTAAACCAGCTGTCCCTGAAAGTGTCGCAATAGTACAGTATTAGAAATACACGACCTTTGAGTATGACGCTCTCTCTCACCAGAAATCGCTTCTATTGGAAACACACAGGCTTTGAGAAGGAAATTCTATCTCAGTAGGAATTTATAACATGAGAAATACCTCAGCTTTGAAACGGATACAGCGTCTCACCTGTAATCAGTTATATAACCAATATAACACCTTAAATAAGGATGCTCTGTCTGACTAGAAATTGGTTGCATTAGAAAGACACCATATTAATAGTCTGCTGCTCCTCAGAAATTAGTAACAATGGAAAGATGTGAGATTCAATAGCAAATCCTATGTTATCTGTTTCAAGCCGGATGAAGAATACACTCAAAATTATTTGGAAGAACCTCACAAATCTCAGCGATGTGTCTAATATTATGTAATACATGTTTAGTTTAACTTTCCGTTAAACCATGTATAACCATTCTTTTAGGGTAGTACACATGGACTTCACCTATAGTCATACTTTACTAATCTCAAGGTAGTAATGGAATGGTACCACTTCTTACAACATTTTTTATAATCATAGTGGGAATATAAAATATTTGCTTCACACCCCTCTGATACCCATATGCAGAGGGCGCATAACAAGTCAGACCCCAATCCCCAATATTTGGTTCTAAAAAGTATACAAGAAAATATCTTTTGGATAATAGTGCAATGAGAAAAAAAGTTTCATTTTATGATTTTGTAAATTTTTGTGTCCTCCAAACATGCAGGATTTTGGGAGCAACTAAAAAATTTCAAATGTAATCCCCTCTCAAGTGACTCCTTATTTTGAATATCATAAATAAGCTTAAAGCATTGTGAAAACCAGAAATCGCTTTCTCTCTACCATCCAAAACAATAGCCTGAGTGAGCAGAACAATATTTCTTATAACTAACCACGTTACCTTATCAAATGTTCAAACAAAAGTTCTTATACTATTTGGAAGTGAGACAAACGTAGGGTGAATTCCTCTCTTATGTTTTGAAAAGTCTAAAGTGATATTTGGCTGCAGACCTCAATAATCCTCTTTCTCAAATCTCCAACGCTTTCTACTGGTGTTTTGTAAATTATGGATCAACTAGCAGTTACCCGCAACTTCGCACGCAATTTCGCAGGTTTCACACCAGTATGAGCACTTCTGGTTTAAGTTAATTATATTTCCAACGCTAATGTTTATTTTTCCATCTTCCCACGATCAAGATAAAGTGTTATAGGGGTATAATTATGGTTATTTTAATTTACTGCGGTCGTAATAATATATTGTTTGGTTCCAAACCTGATTTTGCCTGTCTCCCGAAAAAAATTTACACAAACAGCGCTGAGATGCCTACTTTTGTCAAGACAACTTAGATAGGTTTCATACCAGTCTTTAAATGTGTAGTAAAAGTTACGTAGACCTCATTATCTCTTACATCTGCACTGCTAGAAATTACTCGCTACTTTGTCCGCAATTTAGTAGACGTTGCACGTATAAGACCACTGCTTGTTCCAGTGAATTATATTTCCGACGTTAATTTTGAGCTTGCTTTGTTGCCACCATCAATAAAATACTTCTAAAACTTAATAATTATGGCCATTGTAATTTCCTTCGTTCTCAGCATGTTTTATTCCTTAGTTCCGAAGAAAATTTTGAGTTTACCTTATAGCCACGATCAAGTAAATGCGTATAAATCTTTGTTTCCATACTTGATTATGTTGTGTTTCCCGATCAATAAAATATATAAACATATATAAGAGAAGCCTACTTCTGACAAAGGAGTCTTTAAATATATAATAAAGCTTTTTACACTTTATAGCATTTGGAGCAGGAATTCGCATATTAATAGCAATTGAATATAACTTAATTTCATCTAGCATAGTTCTTGTCGACTGCTTCAAAAAGACAAAAGAGTTAAATTCTGACCTTATATTTCAGGAAATTTTCTAAGGTAGACTAGTACTTACCTAATCACTGAAATCTAAAATGGCGTTAAAATAAAAAATCTTTCGAAATAAGAATAGGCTGATATTCATCCTAAGAACCGGAAGTATGTCATGTAACATTTCAGTACAATTGGTGGAGTAGTTAACATATGAAAAAAAAATAAATGCACTTTCAAGTTCAAGTTCAAAACTCTTTATTCAAGTCAACATTTCAAGTACATAAATCTCTCAGATCCCCATGCACCTCACGGGGTGCGTGCGGGAAAAGTAGTTGACAGTTAACATGTTATACAAGTTTTGAAACATTATGCAGTCGTCCATTTTTATCTTCCATCACCATTAATTCACCATTAATTGACCAAATTCACATTTATAATATTACTAGAAAGTGAACCCATACAAAAAGTCAATAGGCGTAAGGTCCGGAGGAGGCGCATGCCATTCAATTAAACCACGCTACCAATCCACGTAGTTGAGTTCCCAGGAGATGTCGTAAACCACGGTGAACATCTGCTGAGCCATGTGGATGTTCGTGGAACGATGTCATTTCCATGAACATCCATTTCATGTCCTTTTCCATTAATAATAGTAGTTGTTGCAGAAAATAATTATTTGTAATATTTGCAAAATACAGTTTTCCATTAAGATTCCCATTTGTAAAAAATTGTCTTAAAATGTTATCCCAAAAATTCTAGGTCCACACATTTACTTTTTCTGGGTATTGGATGAGGGATTCAAGGAAAACACGGATATCGCATTGCCTGCAGTTGTGTTTACAGCCCAATAAACAAAAAAAGTATTTATCTTGAAACCTGCACTTAAGCTCTAGACATGGGTATCACACAAATTATAGATGCGAGTGTCTTCCCTTAATATTTTCTCACGCCTCCTAAAGTGTAAAACTCGTGCAGAGCGTAATTTACAATTTAAAATTTTTAGCATCATTAACATACAAAATTGCGTGTAGATGTGGATATCATAAGTTACTATCGTTCTTACATTGGGACTTGAGCTCTTGACGTGCCTTTCTCTCACATTATAGACGAGACTGTGTCAACTCATCAATACATTATCCACTTAAATTTATTACGCTGTCCAGTGTGTAAAAGTTGTTCAGCGTCTCATTTCTCATTTACGATCTGTCAACGGACATTTACGTGTAGATATAGATCCAATAAGTGGTTCTCATATCGGCACTTGAGCTCTTCATGGCTTTCACTCACATTATAGATGAAAGTGTTTTAACTTTTCAGCACAGCACTCACTTAATCTTTTCTCACGCTAGCTAGACTGTGAAATATATTCAATGACCTCCTTAGCACTTCTGGATAGGTGAGGTTGGAAAATGTTTGGTAGCGCGTATTGATAGCTAATATAAACTTTCTGAATGAGAATTCATTACCCGTTCAAAATAAATTGGTAACACCCTTAATAATCCGCAATACAAGTATATCTTTCTACTTTGATATCTGTTTATAAACTTTTTTTAAAAGCTGTATTAATTTTCATTGTAACTTTTTAGAAAAAATCATTTAAAAGCTGTTAAAGCTTATTTAATTTATATTATTTAAACGATTTCACTATAGATTAGCTCTCATAGGATGGGTTTCAAGTCTGTCAAGAGATCGTATGAAAAAGAATAAATTAAGCTCAACATGAGGTGAGTAGACGGAAAAAAAGACGTTGCCCTAAAAGACAAAAAGTGTGCATTACATTTTTACAAGCCCTGATCAATGTTTCAGTATCTTTAGTTGATGACAACCGGTCCAAGTATTTATATTTTATGAAATTTTCCTGTAAAGATGACGCCTTGTTGTCAATTAATCGTTATAAATTCATAACTGTTCCCTTTCTTTCACCTTTGAAACTCGCACAACTTGCCTTACGACCTTTCTTTTTTAAGCTACAAATTTAAAATCTTTTCTGGAATGCGGTAATTTATGTTCCGTTATTATAACTATTAGTCTTATTATATATAGCACCGAAAAAATATTGAAACCACTTTATGCATGCCGCCCTTGCAACGAAGATCCGTTTTTATCCAGGAAAGTTTCTTTCTATGACTTTTGGACTACAGACAAAAATTGCCTATTTATAATCGTAAAAAATATCGGATTTCATTCAAAATTCTTTGATCTTTTTGGGGTTTTTGGCTAAGTTTTTGGGTACCACATGTATTTGCTATAAAATATTAAAATGTGTGGTTCATTATTGCTTTTAAATATAACTATTAAACAAACAATATTGTTACATATATTATTATTATTAGTCATCTTTTTGGAATAAAATAAATATAAACACACAATGAAGGATAAAACTGTTTGTATTATAGATTGTTGTTTGTATGTCTGGCTTCATTTCAGTAACTGGTGCTTAATTTCCAGAACAGATTGCTGCGCTACAAGTGCTATTGCAACAGACTAAGACTGCCATGACTTTAGTGAAGTTAAAGTTTGTATTGATTAAGCTGATAGGATATATCAGCTTGTATCTATAATTGACATCAATAAGTACAAAAGGGATAACCCACAACGTTGTATATGTCACTTAGCAAAGATCAAAGTGCAGGTATAAAAGCACTCACCAGCACTTTACACGGTACCACAAGCATAACGAAGGCTGAGGTAAAGTTTTTTACTCCTAACAAAAACACGTCTTTGTTCTGAATCGGATGCCAAAGATAATTATGTGGTTCTTTATCAATTTAAAAATACTATTCAACCTGGCCAAATTGAGAAATAAGCAGTATTTCATATTTTACCATAAATATGTCCTACTTATTTATTACACTACCACTATTATGCTCTTAATTCTTGGAGATATTAGCAGCTTCTCACACTAATTTAAAATCAAATTCTTTCACAAAGATAAATACGAAAACAATAATAAATAAATGCAAGTATATAAATATATGTATTGAAACATATGCATACATGCTTTTACTGATATATTATTTCAATCATATTTTTCAATTCATAATAGGTTTGCTCAGTAAAATTAAATGACGTTTTAATTTCAAAAAGTTTTCAATATTCTAATACAAATACATTTTAGAATGTACTAACAAAGGGCTTAACAATTTTTAAACCTGTATATATTTTATGGGAATTAGAAAAGAAATAAATAACAATAATTCAAAAATAGCGTAGTAGACTCATAACTGGTTGAGAACATTTCAGTGCACCTCGAAGCATCTGTGTATGCAAGACATAAAATAATGTTTTTGCCCTACGATATTGCATGGAAATTAATCTTTTGTCAAAACTTGTTTCAACTGTACATACATTTTATCTTTCTCTTCCCACAAACCAACAACGTTATCGATTGTTTTACAGATGGATAGGAATGGGTAATGACTACTGAGTCATTTAGAGGACAGAGTCCTTTGACTGTTCGCCCTGGTCAGTACCTCTGACTTATTTGGCTGATTTATTTATTACTCAATTTTTTCAGTTTTACCTTTACAAATTAATACAAATTGTATACCTATGTTTATATATATATATATATATATATATATATATATATATACCTTGTTAAAGATTGGTAGTAGTTATTTTGTGAAGGCTTAACAATAAAAATTGAACTTACAACATCATGTGTTGAAAGTTTACAGCCTATTAATCGACTTATAGTTAGAGAACTCAAGAGGGATAGTCATATGTTATTTCAGTCGGTTTGTCTGTCTGTCTAGTCGTGTGACTGTTCGCGTGGTATCTCTAAAAGAACAGACCTATAGACTTGAAACTGTGCTTGAAGTTTCGTATCGATAAGAGAAACAAGAGCAATTATGGTGAATATTTCTTGGTGTTATGAGGAACAAGAAAATAACAATAAAATAGTACAGGTATGATAAATATTTTTTAATCGAACTCATTATACTCACTACCACTTGTTTTAACATACAACTTGTTGGCTTGGTGTGTAAACCTTTATTAAATCTTATATAAAACATAAATTGAAATATGAAGTTTAATATTTAAATTATAAGTAAGTTAAAACTTAAAAGTATATACCGCTCCAAGTATAAGTTCTATTATAGGATGTTTCATGCCCATGGTACATAATTTTATCAAGCAAATATCATGCTAATACAACCGAGGATAGAAAGAAAGGTTGTGTAATCAGCGTCTGCCTCGCCGCGCCACGCCACTCTGCCGCTCTGCTGGCCGGGAGGGGATTATCCGATCGGAATTTTAATACCTCGTGCTCTAATTATACTAAATATAAAAAATTTATATTATACACACACACACACACCCTTATATATGTATTTAAATATATATCCAAACATTCGGCAATGTCATAATTAGTTTATGTATATTCTGGTGCTCAAGTATATTTAAAAATTGTTTTAGAAAAAGTTAATTCAAAAAGCACAATCAGAAATAAAATAACCATATCTTAAAAATATAAATTGTATATTTTATAAGTAGTATATGGACGACGTGACATTCTAAGGTTTCCTTAATTATGTTTTCTTTCAGTAATTAATCTGGAAGCTTTCGTTGACTAAAACTTACACTAAAGTTAACTGTAATTTATGAAGTGAGGAGTGAGACGCTATAAGATTTCCTCTGAAAATCATCATAGAGGTCAGGTTTACATTCACTTTCGTCATAAATGATGGTTTCTCCAAAATATAACGTTCAATAAAGTGGATTATAAGTTACGACGCGAGGAGTGAGACGCTATGGGAATTCTTCTGAACATAATTAACAAGGTTTTTTTATAGATATGGATAGATAAGTAAGTGGTTATATCATCGGTACTTGTGCTCTTGACATTGCTTACGTCATAGATGTGGAACTCTCTAATTATATCAGTAACACTAATATCGAGTTGCCTAACACCTAACTAATTAGGTGTATTTAATTAGTTGCATAGGCAAATGCTCTGGTGTTAATTGGTTAAGCGTAGCCATATTTTCAACTATACCATATAGCCTAGAATTTAACAGACTATTATTTCTTTAATAAGCACACAATGTAAATTTTATATATATTATATATATATAATATATATCTGTATTATATTTTGTTTACTTTAATAATGTTAGTGGAAATCATTATTTAAAATTAACCGAATCAATGCCAATGCCATTGATGTCAAATGTAGATTTTTTTATATAACAGTGTTTTAGCTAAAAGTACCAGATTTGTAATATTCTTAGATACATTTAAATTGAATTATTTTGATTAATAGTCAAAACAGTAACCAAACATTGTTTTATAAGTTCAAATACAGATCAAGCTGGGTATCACTAAAATATAAGTTATTCTTATAAAAAAGTGTACGCTCCTCTAACTTTTAAAACGGTTTACTAACAGAAAAGAGATTTGGTACGATGCACAAACTAGACATTGTTTGATAAAAGTAGTTAACCTGATCAATGTTCCACTATACTTAGTTTACCACAACCAGCTTAAATATCTTAATCTCATTGAATGTCAATATAAAATCTTCCCTTTGATGTCAATGGATAGACTTAAAAAATGTTTATGTTCTTAACGAATACACCCGTACTCCTTTTAGTTCCAATATTTATTTTTAAAGTCTGATTCATTCTTGATAATCCAATGCGTTTATACAGCTTTTATTCTAAGGTTGCTATCAGGTACACATCTAAATAAATAGTAAAACATTTGTGTCTTAGAGAAATAGCTATTTATCATTTTTAAACCAATTCAAGTAATACGCACCAAACGGGAAGATAGAATGTCAAATACATTTTGTGTTACACGTGGATGATGAAAAAATTATTTCAAACACGATGCTTTCTTTTGGTTCTATTTGCACATATTATTGTAGGTAAACATAAACGTAAGATATCCAAATTAACGTTTTAAAAACATTATTTTTTCAAATAAATTATATATATTTATTTTATATATTTATTTATTTATTTATATATAAATTTATTTATATATTTTATTTATTTATATATTTATTTATTTATTTATATATAAATTTATTTATATATTTTATTTATTTATATATTTATTTATTTATTTTTATAAATAACAATAGCGTAATTTAACTTATAAATAAACATTGAACCACAAAAATATGATTCTTTTATGATCTAATAAATATTTAATAAAAGGGAAACTTTTTACTAAAAACGATTAAATAACGTTTGTAAGGATAAGGCTGTATATGTTTGTAAGGCCGTAATGTAAGGTTAACATTGAAAAATATCCCAGTGAAGTTAAATTAAAAAATACTAGTAAAGGAAGGAAAAATAAAGTTTGCATTACGCTATCACTTTACGAGAATATAGATTACATTTAATTGCACCGGTCGTGCAGCATATATGGCGTAATCATAAAAAGAGAAGGTCAAAGCTATATGTAAAACGTCATATTATGTAAGCATTTACACCGTAATAAACGCAGACCGTAATAAATGCAGTTGTGAAATAATAATTGCATTTTCATATTTTACTTTCACAATTAAGGCTTTTTCAGTATCCATTACATAATTATCTAAAAGAGGTCAAATTTTAAAAATGATTATCAAAATATTAATAATATGTATTATCTCTAATTCTACATAATGAGTGCATATGTTATATATAATTTTCATAGCTAACCGGATAACTTCTAACATTAGTATAAAAGAAATGTTTCTGGAATGAATAGAGAACCATTTTAATTCTATAGTAAGCCTTAAAGACGTTACAAGTTTGCAGTGTAAGAAATATTGGTTCAAAACTAACATAAAATGTTTTTGAATGAAAATAAAATGTTGTTATAATAACATTTTATTTTTATTTTACTTGCAAATACCACGTTTGAAATAATACATTTTCTTAATTGATGAAGTTGTAAGTACAACCGATTTCATACAACGACGCTAAGTTATCATACTATATGTACTAGACACTATATACTACACTAGACTGTACTAGGTGATAGACTGCTTGTTGAAATAAAATATGTATAATTGCGTTTCTACCAAAGTGTTTGGCTTACAATCACTATTATAACTATGTAATCCTCTGTGCTATGCAAACCTCGTGGACCACTGTAAGAAGATTTCATTTTACAGAATAAGGGAAAAATTCGATACAGTAAAAAGTCAAGGTACAGTGAAAGGTGTTGATGCTGTCACAGACCGGGCTTGAACCTGCACTAATTCTAACATTGACCTTTTTAATACAGAGCTAGGCCATGGCACTCCTAACGAAATTAGTGTGTGTTTTATCTATTACTCTAATATTTTTAGAATTAAAACATTCTTTTTAAAGTAGTGCTATAATTCTACAATCTTATAAATGGTGGATATCTGTACTTGTAAAGAGGATATAACGTTAATACATTTTATGAAAAATGGCATAGCAGGTTTTGATTTACGTTATTATTTTGAATTCAATGTGATTACTATATTATGTTTAAACTTTTAATTTGCAGAATATAATTATTATATGTATGAATGACACAAAAGTTGTAATGTTCTGAATATAGGATTTTAAGTAGGATATTAAGGACTATTAAGGGTATGATGTTCGCCCTGCAGCCACTTCAGTACTCTCGCCCTCTACAGACGCGCTTTGACCATGATATTGTTGCGGTTTTTTTATACATTTGTAGACTCGTTATAAAATCCGGGCGAAGTGCCAAAATGAAAGTTCCTAGTAAAATGAATAAAATCTTCTAAAAACCAAAAAAGTTGCAAATTAATATTTTTTTAAATTTTAAACAGTATAAAGCATCACTTTAAAACAGTTGACCAACTTTTGAACATCTTATTCCAATTTTATCTATGAGAAAAAAAATGTATTTAAAAAATTGAGAACCGGGCTATGTGCCATGCATACAACTATGAACACCGGGCCAAGTGCCAAGGTATAATAATTTATAATAAAACAGGCCAACATACGTTTCTTTATATAGTTTAGTGCATGTTGTTACTTTACAAAAAAAGAAGTATTTTGTTTTAAAATAAAAAGCTTAAATAATATGAATAAGTTTTTATTACAATTTCCAATCGTTCTTTACAATAAAAATATTGTGTAAACCAAGGCATTATGTTGTCACTACTAAGCTAACAGCTCTTGATAAAACAACTTGTTTTCTTCTTTCAGATATAGCAAAAATTTCCGTAGGTCTTCTTTCTTTTCAGGCTTGATTCTTCCCTCCATCTCCAATCTTGGTAGTTCCAACCCTTGAATGTCTTCCTTCTTCACTCCTTTCTTAAAGATGTTCGTCTGTTTCCATGTTTCAACCTCACCAAAGGTTTTCTTGGCAAAGTTGTAGGTGTGTTCTTCATTACTTTTACTTGAGAAACGTTGGATATTTCTGGAGAACTTGTATTTAAATACTCCTTTGAAGCTTTTCAAAAGTCAAAAAGTCATCTTCTTGCATCAAAGTTGTCAAAAATGGCCGTTGTCTGCAAGATGTATGAAGTACTCTCAAGAGGTCTAAGGGTACTTCACATTTCTCTACCCTCTTTCTTTTTTTAATTACAGCAAAATCACGATCACAGCTCAAGTAAGAATGACCTGGAACTACATACTTGTGGTTGATTTCATCAAAGTAATCATTGCAAAATAAAAAGATCCACAAGAACAAAATAATTTTGTTCTTATTCTGCCCACCGTAGTTGTCCGTCCATACTGTCAATTTTCTTTTTTGAGTTATTTTACTTTTGATACCTCTTAGTATACAACTGGCTATTTCATTCCCACCCCTTCCACTCATGCCTTCATGCCATACAAACATGAAATCTTGGTTATTGTCGGCCATGTGCAAACCCAGGTTGAAACATGTCAGTTGTCTAAGATAATAAACTTGGCAGTGAGTCATAGCTGGCAAAGAGAAAACTTGTAAGTCTACGGATATAGTGCAAGTGTCACTTGTCACAAGTGTTGACTCCTCGAGGTCAGTTTTCATCTGTTCCCTAGCTTTTTCCGCTTTCCTATGGTGTAGCTCCAATGAGTTCTTATACTCAATTTTGTTCGTTGAATCATTCATCATTTTGCTTTTGAGCAAATCGCATGTATTACACGTGTCTTTCCTAGGACGGTGAAATTTGAGTTTTGGAAACTTGTCTTTCAATGTCTGTTTGTAAAAGTTGATATTAACTTTATTTTCAGGATGACTTTCAATGAAGGCTTGATACATTCTTTGATAATTTTAATCTTGGCTAAGGTACAAAAGTGTACTCTTGGCCCGAGTGTAGTGACTCTTTGGGAAAACTGTCAATGTGGGTAACAATAAAAAGCAAAGGTTTTATATAAACAATTTAATTTAAAACTTCAGATTCAAAATTGCTCCTTCATGTATTTAAGTTTTTTAGATACGTAACCAAATGTTATGAACAACACATAAATAGTAATGTCCTGAACAAGAACTTCGGAGAGAAGGTAGAAGTTGAGGTCCGTGATACCTTGCAGCCACTTCAGGACGTTCTCTTTATACCGAGACGCTTTGATCATCAAACCGTTGTGGTTTATTATATATTACATGATGTATTAAGGACTTCGTCTTTTAAGTGTTGGTTTGTTTTACTGTACACTGTCATTTCATATTATTTGTTTTCACACATGTTTGTGTTACATTTTAAAATTAGTACTATTATGGTTTTGGTTTCATTTATTTATGCTAATATCTCTTGACCCTTTACTGTAATTTATGTATTGCCTGAATGTACATACCTACTTATTTATATATTTTATTAAATTTGTTTATATTTACAGTATTTTATGAGGTACTACCTTCCTTAATATTGAATAAAAATTTAACATTTAGTTAATACGTTGAAGTTTGCTAGACAAATGGGAATGAAATTTAAGTTACCTTGACTTGTACAAATTCTACTGTCAAATACTCGTACAACATCCTTTATTAAGACAGCCAACCTGTTTAGTAGAGGAAATATATAATCTCTATTAATTTTTAATTTTATTTCTGTGTAGAAAGCAGGCTCTAGAAAATCACAATGTATTTGGGTTTTAAATACTCAGTATTAATACATTTTGAATATCAGAGTAAGATTGAACTCTTTGTAGATTGAATTATAAAATGAAATTGTGGATAAAGTACTTGTTTATAAATGTTTGTAATATTCAGGATATTGACATAACCTTCATGAATACTGTGTTGTTACAAAACCAGTGTCATACCTTATAAGTAATTTATTGGGAAAAAATGTATTGCAGAGGATTAAAACAAAACTTAAGAAAATGTAATCAGATAATAGCTGTCGGAAACTAAAATAATTAGCTTAACAATTCAATCATTAGAAAAACAAGTGTCCCAAGTTTTAGCAGTGCAGTGTTTATGCCTAAATCTCACAATTACTAAATTTTGTTTTGTAAATAGTTATTTTAATATACATTCATTTTTACACATATTTGATAAGATCCGCATTCTGTTTTTAATTTACGTAAAAGTGTAACAAAATTAACTCTCACTAAATACAAAAATATGTTTATTACTGTCACTATTTTTTATTAAGACAGCCAAGCTGTTTAGGGAAGAAAGTGTTTTAAAGAAAGGAAACACAAAGTTCCCTAGTCTCAATAAAGGAGTGTTCTGGCAGTACTCTGGCCTCTTCTGCTTCTGGTCACGTGGTACAACAATGGCGGCGCTTAGCTGGTCGTTACACGAGACGGCTTTCGTTAATAATGTTCTGTGTGTACTTTTGTTTTCCACATTACATTTCTTTCTTTAGATTGTTAATATTTATATTATTTTAATGATGGTTAAAAGCACTTTACCGACTTCATTCTGAACATGTTGCGATTTTAGTATTGGGAAAACGTTTTAGCTATTATAGTATTTTTTATTATAAAACGTGTTTCACTAAATCTTTTTATACTAAAGTAAGTGGCTAAAATAAAGCGATAATTTTTAATTGCTTTAATAAGATTAGTGATTTGACAGATATTTCACTTTTGAATGCTGTTTCAATGTTTCTTGTAAAATTATATACATTAATAAAGTATAAAGATAAATGTTATTTTGCAAATTATTTGAAATAAAAGTTACGTATTCCGTACACAATTTAGTTTTTGTACAGTTATAACAGTTTTTGAACTCTATTAACATAATACAGAGTATTTTAACTAGCTTTATCCGCGGTTTCGCATGCAAATTTCACAATCGAAGTCCTTACCGTACTTAGTAAAAGTGCTATTGATATAATGTCATTGAGCCCTATGAAACTTTTCAAATAGAAGTGGGTATATATTAAGTATGTAGTTTTTTAGTGATAATGATTAAGAGGATCAGAGTCTAACCTAAATTATATATCGTGTTTTGAACGTTTGCCGTTACTTGTAATTCTAATAAATCATATTTTTGAAGCCACAGCTGAGTTTGCCTCTTACCCCATCAAGAATACATCTGTCTCGGAAACATCCTTTGATAAAAAAGCACTTAACTCCAAAAATTTCTTATATACTTATAGTCTAACATATTTAAAGTGCTAGTCCAGTTAGTCTTGTAGTCTAGATGAAGAAAAGATATATACATAAGTATGGCTGACAAGCCTACCTTAGCCAAAATATGACCAGTTCTGGTCTTTTATAGTCACTTACAGTGGTACAGTTGAGGATAAAATAATGTACGTGTTTAGATTGTGGATACCTTCTTCGGCTCTTGTAATCTACTTTTAGCCTAATATCATTCCTGTGTCATAGTTGATTTTCCCTTGTCCGGATAAAGAAAGTAAATATTGCATACTGTATAGCTTATAACTATCTAAAAGCATATGAGAGGAAAATAACATATTACGGTACTTTGTTATAAAAAAATAAAGCTAAGTCCATGCAATATTGCAAGATATATATCGTTTAGAAGTTAATATTTTTGAGAAATGTTGTTGTGTATCGTACTGTAGTCATGGAAACAGTAGCTCTTTCAGGCGTTTTAGTGTTCATTTCTCAGATTTTACACCACTGTGTAAATACCATATCACAATGACAAGGAAACCAACCAGTTTTGAGTCCCTATAAAAAAATCACAGTTCTGCTCATAAACGTGGGTTTTATTACTGTTTTAAATGTATTTTCAATGTATTAGTTATTTTGAATTATTCGCGATCTGGAGTAGCATATATTAACTTTGTCTTCGGCGTCTCCATTACAATACTGAACATGCATTCTTCTAAAATTTTCTTCTGAACAAATGTTTTAGTTTCTTTAAATGCCCTGACTGTAACTGAAAGTATCAACAGCTATTTGGTGACAGTCGAATTTGGATTGAGAAACATCAATATTACCGTTTTCAATAAATATTAAATATCCTGTTTTATGTATAACCTTTTCTAGGATTAAAAAATATTTTACAAAAATTCTCAATTTATTCCAGCTGTTTTTGAGATTATCGCTTAGCGACAACTTATCAAACCATTAATTTTTATTGATAAGAATGTGTAATTTATAACTTTACCATACTAAACAAAACTGTTATTGCATGTACAGGTTATGATTCGATTCGGTTCGGTTCAGGCCTGTTACTAAATTTGTTTGTTGAATATGATTCAGAGTACGTTTTCAGTACACAGAATGCTCTACGTACTCGCGTTGTTAGTTAAATGGTATTAAGTTTTGAATAAACAAACTCATATCAGTACGTACAGCACGTTCAAGGCCTTGATATAATGATATTTATTGTTAATGCTATAAAAAGCTTGGGAAATTTTGTGTTTTCAGAATTTTTTGTCCAGACTTAAGCATTGTAATGTCCAATATTTTCATGCACCTCATGCAACAATTTTAAGCTTATAATAATAATAGCATTTATGCCACGATATTTCAGATATTCTCCACCTTACTTCAGGTTTTGTCAAAATACACAATCATAACTCTAGATTTTCTAGTAAGATATTTTTTAATAATTGTGAAAATTAGGCCTAATTCATTACGTTATGAAAGCCTTATATCATCTTTAATGAAATGTATTAAAATCTGTATTTGTAGCCATATTCCGTACACTTTGATCCTATAATGCTTTATTCTTTCCAAGTGTTATAATCGCCATGCCTTTTGCCTAAGAGAAGTAAAGCAATGCCTTAAACTGTTTCTTTTCAGTTTATTTCATACTGCAATCAACCAAACATAATACATTTTAAGGAAGATAACATGAAAATAATTACATGCTATTGAAGAAAAAGTAAAAAGTTATTGCGAAATAAATATTAGGCATTGCCTTATGCACATTACTTTAGATACATCTGTATCCGGTTTGGCTTATAGAATAATTGTCTGATCTTTAGCGAAGCCTATCACTCGTGGAACCGGAAAATTTTCATTTCTGTCTGCCAATCTACCTGTCTGTCCGATCGGCATCTTGAAAACGTTATGACCTATATAGACATGGAACGGTGCTTGAACGAATGCTTCATTTATACATAAGGAACAAAGAGATCATGATGGCGCATGCCACTCCATGAGATTTGTTAGAGCATTAGTGAATAATTTTACATTTGCGCTATCGGTAACCATAATAGAAAAGAGCAAATATCAGAATAATGAATTTGTACAAAAATGTTGTACAATCATATGGTATTTTAGCAAGTGACACTTTTACTCATAGAGTAAAATGAATATAACATACTGAAGTTAATTTTGATAGTTTGTAAAATACTTGACTTCAAGTTACCCTTGTAACCTTAAGGGAAGTTTTATTTTAAAACTGATATGAAACATAACAAATTGAATGTACCACGTGGCAAGATATCTCAACAGTGATTTAATCTGTACAGTTAAAATTTTGTATAAAACTTTTCTACACATTTCTACACAGACAAGAATGATCCTAAAATATTTCTGTAAAATCTTTCTTGTATATAGTAATTAAAATGAAGGATTTTTATGGAGAATTTAATTTAATACATATTATAGGTACGTATTGCCATGAGAATACAAGTACAAAAATTTAGTTAATTAATATAATAGATCAATGTGATGTAGTCTTGTTCCTATTAACTAACATTGAATTTTGTGTTCTTCATATATTTATGACTCACTAAATATAATAATGATTCATACTTAGAATTCTATTCCACAGCCAGACAAAGACTTCCTTAGTTGCTAATAAATTTTCTGGCACCAAAAAAACTGGACTAATGTGCACTATTCAATAAATAAATTGAATCATTTATATGAAACTCATTTTAGTAGGGTCAAATTGATTCACTGGTACAAGTAAACATGCCAGGTTTGTACAGCGAAAGAGTAAACCAAGAGCACTGCATGTGAAGGAAGTCAACTGTGTCGATCCATCTTGAGACGGCACCTGTGTCCTACAAAGATTCAATAAGCATTACCTGCTTTACTCTCTCGGTTATTTACTGCCAATCCTGCATTCCCGCAATCTACTACAGCGAACCAAAATCTAGTTAACTAAAACAGTAAATATATAATCAGTTTCAAGATAATAATTCTAAACTATGTCACAGGATAAATCAAATTTTCAGATTACTACCACTGACACAACAATTCAGGAGTTTTCAACACAAAATTAATACGTATAATGCGTTTATAAGAGGATAAAATATTCATATTAAAATAGCATGTCTTTTATAAAAAACGGATTATCTTTTTATATGCACTACTAATAATTTAAAGATGTAAACACATTACGTATGTTGCTAATTGTCCTCATACTAAATATATAGACAACATAAAATTAAAATTCTAGAACTAAACATATTATTATGGCTACTGCAATAGATTCCTACAAATGATTTATATAATCGGTTACATATTTAAGGCTAAACTAATGCTAATTGAAGGAACAATACGTATTCAACATAAGTGTGGGATTTATTACGATATAATGTCCTTTGTTTCAGATACTTTATGAAAATGAATTACAGTTTAATATTCAACAGTTACATAATCATATTTCTATGGTTTAGATACTAGGATTGGATGCTATCAACTATAAATATTTGCGTGATGACTTAAGTTTTGTAGAAATTATAGTTGGAAATTTTGTCCTTGACGATCTCGTGTTGTTACAATTACTCACTCAGGTCATGAAGAATTCTCTCCTCATTACTTTTGGTACAACCTTCTTGCAGATTTAAGGCCCCAAGAACGTAACTTCAATGATAAGTAGCAAGACGTTTTAGCTGCAGAAAAGTATTGAGGGTTAAACAAAACCTTTTTCAGTGACAACTCCGAAATAATGTATCATTAACGTAACGATTAAGATATGCCATTGATAGTCTTGTGTAGTCATATATTTACTTTGAAGTGATAGATATTCACTAGAAAAATTATATATGCATTTTTTGTGTAAGAATGATCTGAATTTCTATCGCGGAACCGGTTATAAAATTACTTCTTTTAAGCTTCAGATGATGATTTGTTAGTATTTAAATATAACAGGCCCAAACTGGGATTCTAACTCGGATTCGTGGGATTATAACCTAAGACGCTAACAACTCTCCAAACATCACATGTGCTAATGAAGAACATCGAAGATATTCTACACATTATAGGTGTCATAACATCGGTACTTGACACGTTATCCTCTATGTTGAAAGCAAAAGAATATCAAGAGTTTCTGATATCGATGCGTGAACTACTTCCCATCTAATCTAATCAAGCCCACATTTAAAGGGAAATATGTATTATTTGAACCTTATTGGATTTATTTCGTGTGCGTCTCCTTGACCTGTGACTCACTTATATGAATATAATATTCTAAACAGCTTATACAAGTTTAATTTTATTTATTAGAAACATCTTGTAATTGTTTTAGGCATTTAACTGTCTACGGATCAACCAGTAAACTAGAAAATAAAACCACTTTACTTTTGATAAGCAAGACATCATACTCCAAGTAAAAGAAAAAACTAAAATCAGTAAAATATCAATCATCCATTAATCTTCCTAACTATATATATATATATATATAAAATTATATATTCATTAAAAACATGCATGATCTTTCATGAAAAAGAACATTTGATTCGTTTTACTACAAATTTATAGATGGTTTTGTAGTAAAACCATCTATAAATTTAGATGGTTTAAATTTTGAATACTTAATGGATTATGAAATATCCTAAATATCCTAATGCCGTTTTCATGTATTCTATACATACGTGCGGTAAAGGCCGGGTTGATAAGAATTCAGATCGGACACCCCTCCGGCCATACAGGCGCTGCTTATACTTACTCTTCTTTCATCCTCGTTGTTGTTAGCTGTAATTTATTTGATAATATGAGATCAGGCTCTGCTATTCGTGTAATAATAAATAGTAAATGTTTGTTATGCATGTCATTATATGTATTATTCATATCTTGTTGAATATTTTGCTATCGTTGATAGTTTATTATTAAATATAAATGGTTAGAGTATAGGTAGTAGTGGTTTATTGTAGTAGGGTTACCAATAAATTATATTAATTTTATTCCACCTGGATGTAAACGTTACTAAAGTACTGTAAATAATTGAATACACTAACTGGGGCCATGATAATTATAACGTATTTTTTAATCCTCTACGATATTGCTATTTTTAGAATTGTTTACTGCCAATTAAATGTAGGCTTAGGTGACAAAATTGAAAGGATACCGTGTTGGGCAAAAACCGTGTTATAAGATGGGAGAGACGACAAAGCCGAGCTCCTCGTGACATCAGGCCGCTCATGATCCCATCACACTCGCTGTAAATGGTTTTTTGGTAACGAGTTCCAGCTTCTTCTTACATCTTTTAGAACCTATGTAAAACATATTGTACAGAAACCGAAGAATGTATAGTATTTTGTTACTGAAGACACTATAAAAATTGAAAACTCACTGTAATTCAAATGAAGAGGTGATAGCATACACAAATTCCTTGTTTGAAACCTATTTAATTTGTATTCTTCTTTGGTACGTCTATATCGTCTGTAAAACAACTAAGCACTAGCCGGATACAAATCAATCAGATTTATTAACCCAATAACAATTATATAGCCAAGGCGGTCAGCCTTATCTGAAACTTTAATTATCTGAAGTAGAGTTGTCTTTTTAATATATATTGTGATTCAATGTTTAATGACAAAATTAAATAAGGCTTTTGCCATTCATACAAATTTAATTAATGTATACATATATATATATATATATATATATATATATATATATATATATATATATATATATATATATATATGTGTGTGTGTAGTACTTTTTGCGATTCAATGTTTATTGAAATAAATTAAATTCGGCTATTGCCATTAATACAAATTTAATGAATGTAAATCGAAGTCATTTGACAGGTATTTGGTCTTCCGATTATATGTTAGTTTGGTTATTTAAACACATATGTGAAAGAAACGGCCAAATACAAAATAATTGAATCGTAAAAAGTGAGGGTTCTGTGGTGTAATGGTAGCACATTCACCCGGCAAGTGAGAGATCCGGGTTCGAGTCCCGGCGGAGCAAGTACTTTTTGCGATTCAATGTTTATTGAAATAAATTAAATTAAATTCGGCTATTGCCATTTATAAAAATTTAATGAATGTATATATATATATATATATATATATATATATATATATATATATATTTCAGGATAGTCGATTAAGAGAATTTATGTTAACGATAACAAACAGGTGGCTATGATAATGAACGGTGGGGTTGCCGGGCAACGCCGCAGCTGTCGTGACCTCCCGCCACCTGGAGTAGCGTATTGAACCTACATTCTCACTACACTCATATGTGAAATCGGTATTTACCTAATTTTAACATGGCATGATCAGATCAAGACCTAAGAATAGGACATTTGACTTTCCGGAGAATAGACCTTCTTCTAAATAGGAATATGTAATAGACATTTTGTTCGGTAAAGCTGATTCTGTCCGATAACGTGTGGATAACAGACACTTGTTTTGAGTTGTTAGCCATTCTGGTCCTATACTGATTACTTCACTTTTATAAATTTAGTTATAAATGGTAGCAGTTTTATTTTCGCCGTATACACAAATAACAAGTTTAAACATACACAGTATATACTTCTATTATATAATTTCATTATTTTTTCATTAATACAATATGTAGGTAATAAAATAATTAATTATATAAGTATAAGGTAAAAATTGCTATTTATTATTACCGTAAAGAGTGGCAAGTTTTAATCAACTCATTTATTCCGTACTATAATTTAGCTTAAAACTAGATAAATCGGTTAATCAATACATCAATGAATGTTTAACAGCAGCTTAATAGTTTTTAATAAGTTAATAAATTCATATAAAATGTAACATTAATTATATTGGACATAACTATAATGTCTTTACTCCTTATTTTGTTTGATACTATTCTTGTACATACGATTAGCCTGAGTGATGAGTAGAACAGTGGTATACGTATCCTCAATAAAAAAGAAAAGTTAATTATCACTTACACTTTACAATCAAACATATACAAAAACAAGACGTAAAACGTAATAAATAAAGTAAGAACTAATATGTAAAATATATAATACGCATAATACTATAATTTTAAAACTATTAGAACACTGCCATGTTTATTGCTTTGAAATAGGAGCTTGTAACCTAACGTGAAAAATTATCTAAGCAAAGAAAGTCTACAGAAACAGAGATAAATCCAGACGAAGCAGTATTCCGGACGTTTAGGTCAATAATAATATGAGTAAACGGATAGAACATTTATAAAACAAATAATTGTAAAAAACTACTAGATTATAGGAGCATTTCGTGATTTTCATCATTATATAAAATGCTGTATGTTATTGTGGTTTATATTGCCCTGTTAATTTCTACTAACAGAGTTTTCATTAGCGTCATAAATGTAACATAAGTAACTGGGTGTTTACGTTTTGGTAAAGATGTCATTCAGATTGGAAAGCATGAGGAAAACATAAGCATGCGTGACATGAAACGAAAGGTTTTACCCCATGCAAAATATACATCCATAGCCCGCCAAAAGAAGAAATCACTTCAACAAGCAGCAACAGTTACCTCTCACTGATATCCTAATGGCCGCGATAGTAACGCCCGTAGAGGCCACAGAGCGATCTTACGTGACGATAAGTTCTTTGACGCGAAACGAAAGTTTTAATCCCACGAAAAACGTATAACCATAACACGCTAGAAGAAATAGCCACTTTAAAAAGTGTACATATTTTGTGATAAAATGTGTGTATCTTAACAATTTTTGTTTTATTTGCTGGAGTGAATCGGTTTTTGTGTGTGATTGTCTATCTGTCCATAGTATTTGACATATTGAAAAGAAAATGAATTATATACTTAAATCTTTTCACGAATGCCAGCAAATCCTGTTACACCACACGTGGTATGGCGTATTCCTACCCTCTTCCTAGGTTTGCCAGACTTTTATAACTCGTTTGCCAATCGGTGCTTTTTGACATGGATCACCTCCTATCATCGTATATTATGATTATCAGCAGAAACGCGGTACTAGGAAATAGTTTGTAAAATATTTTACTACCCAATACTGCATTAAACACAGACACTTAGCTTTTCGCCTAAGATAAGTTTCTTAATTGAGTACAACGTAAAATTTTGCAAAATCCTTCGAAAATGGAACCCATCTAAAAAGGCAGAATTTAAATATATCCGTTCAAAAACAGGAATGCTATAACATCAAAATGTGGGCTGTGGCTAGCTTGTCATGCGGGTGTGGTTATGTGACCACCCTGATTTGTAATGCACTGTATGGTACTTAATAATGATTCTATTTACTGTGATCAGGTTTGTAAAATGAAAAGATTTTTATTTTTTCAATCAACGAAAATTCATATGTAAAAATATCTTACTTAAGTAGTAAAATTAACCATTCAAAATTCACAAAGAAATAACGTTTGGTAAAGTTAAATAAAGTTCTGAGTATTGGTCATGAATGATGTTGATATAACTTTGTAGTTTTATGTTGTTAATGTAATAAACCAGAAATTAATATAAGTTTACTAATGCAGATTTTGTATTTATTAATGCTTGAAGTTTATAAAAATATATGCGTATAAATGTTAAAAATATTGACACTACAATAATGTACAATATTACTCGTTGCAGATATTCTTACATACATCGGAATATGATACATTAAAATATTTGCGCTATCTGAAATGCTTCTTTTCACAGTAAACCTAGACTTATGACGAATCGCTATTTTAAGATATTGCTTTTGAAGAAAACACTTCTTTCGATCGTTTACTTGATATGTCTGAGTGAATTCTGTAATCATGTACCATATTCTATTTCATAGTCAGTGGTCCTGCAACTTTCTTACTTTATTTGAACATTTTTATTGTCTTGTTTTCTTGTCTATCTGCTGAGTAAAAATATGCTGGAATCATCATAGATAAACTTTACGAAAACAAGATGTCATACGTATAACAAAGTTATGATGGGAATGGTTGGTACAATGTGAATTGTTGAGTTAAGCTCCATTTCGTTTTACATCACTCTGCTGTTTTAATTTCACTAGATTTCTTTAGCCAGATATGGAATCTAGAGTTCAAGTCTGTGACAATAACCGTTTTCAGATTTAGCTGTATTAAAAAGGAAATGGAGCTGAACACAAAAATTCATATAGTCCTTATATATTAATAAGACCATAAAAATTTTATTTAACTAGTAATATTCTTAAATTGTCATCTAAGCTTGCACAGTATTGTATATAAAGAAATATTCATTTATATTATTGTTAAAAACCATCGGAGGTGGATAATTTGGAAGCATAACATGGTTGCAGTCATTTGGTATTTGAACATGTTACGAAAGCTAAAACACAACATTTTCTATAACTGTTTTCTGCTTCAGGTGTTATGTGCCAAAATATGAGGTTTATAACGTATGCAAGTTCCATAATGTCTGTACAAATATGCCAAAACATGCGATGTACAAGCCAAAATGATTCAAACATTTTGCGTTTAAAATTTATTTCTGAAATACAATATAAGTAAAGAAATAGTACAAACGAAATGATGTTGTAGAAAATAAAATAAATCAATTTATATAGCTGTTCCTCATGTCATAGGATGAATAATCTGATATGATTCTAACACAGTGTAAAAAATGCCTGAAATCAACCATACTTTATGAATACCTACATTATGTTTGAAATAGTGTTATTTTATTAGATTAAATTGAACAATGTTTTACAAAAAACTTAAAAACAAATTAATAGTAAATGTAGTAAATCTAATCTTTATTATTCACAGTTTTTATTATTGAAATTTTAACCATCCACTTGAGTTTATCAAATAACTTCTATGACATGACAAAGTAAATTTTGTAAAACACTCTTTTGGGGCTAAGTAATGTAAAATCACTTGTATTCACGATATATCCACTTAGCATATCTTTGAATTAAATGAAGATAAATTTTGAACATATAACATGATATTTGATTTAATATATTATGTCATATTACGTTATTTGATAGATAGTGTAATTAGTATTTGCTATATTAAAGTTCAACATGTGATAATATTTCACTTATATAACCACTTTTTAAATCGATTGTTTTGGGTGTAATTTACTGGAGAAACATTGTAAATCAAAGTTCTAAGTTATTCTGTTTTTGGCCGTAAAGGGCAGAAGAAGGTTGTTCTGGGACGCCCGATATATTTTCCTGATAAAATTCTACTCACAAAATAAATTGTTGCAGACACTCTCTTTAAAGCCGTTTCCCCATTCGATATTCCATTTGCCTGAAATATAGGCAACAGTTGAGGTACAAAAACAATATTTCCTCGACAACTTAACAGAGCCGAATTATATTTTTCAACAATTTAAAGAGAATATTTTGAAGAATATAGGTTACTCCATCCCTACAATTATTTAATGTTCTGTTAATAATTTCATAACAACATACAACAATATTAAGAGAAATACAAATAGCAGACGTTTCTTTCTTTATTTGAAATATTCGTGTAACCTTTTCGAATAACATAATTAGCTGAATGGTACATGCTATATTGGAAGGTTCCCATTTTTCATAGCATACAGGATTATATAGATTACAAATGTTATGCACTCCCTATTTTTTATGACATTTCCATACAAATTAACACATGACTAATACAATATAATAAAAAATACCTGCAAATTTTTGCAACTCATTCTAAATCTTTTAACTACCCAAAACATTAACAGTTAACGATATAAACTTATCAGTGATAAATAAAGTTTTCATTAATATCATTTAATGACATAATTCTGAAAGTTTACTGAAAGTGTAACACGTTGTAAGAATAGTTGGTGTTACTGAATACTCAATTGAAATAAATTTAGATATTAAGTTCCCCTGTAGTCCATAGAAAGTAAACTATGAAACTTCGAATCCTTTCTAGATACCTTGTCTATGATTAAAGTGGATTGCAGTTATATGGCTGGTACTTTGTCCAATCACCCCAAACCCTCAGACTTGAGACTTCTGACGTATGACTTGATCTGTTGCTAACCATGGTGAGTTTATCACTACATATACAGTAAGTTTAAATATCTTAATATATTATCATGATTAACACTGTATCTTAAGCATTGTTTGACAGCTGATGAAGAGAGTTGATTCCAATCCTAGAAACGTAGTCTATTTTTGCCACATTAAAGATGATAACCGTCTAAACCCTGTTATCATACCCTTTTCAGACTTTTATCCTTATATACTGTAATGAGTATAACAAACATTTAATAAAGGTTACAGTGTTTAACATCTTTAACATCTCTTTAACACCTTTAAAAGTTTTCCCTACACTTCTTGAATATTAATATTCTATTCCAAGTATTCTCACAAAATCAAAACTTTACAATAAACCTTTTTTGGAAAGTGTCGCGTCTTCCCTCAAAACTTTGTAGCTTAACAAAACGATATTTTCTTTGTAAAGAAAGCAATTAATACAAAACCTATTACCTCAACATATTAGCTCAAGAATAGTCGTTCTGTCCTTCTAGAACGGGGGCGGCGGGTTAAAGAGGGTTACCATATAAGAGGCAAATTAGTTAATACGAATGAGAATAATTCTCTAAAAATGGCTCAAGATAAGGGTTCGGAAATCTATAGCTAATAGCTCCACATTATAACTGTGATTCCCCGGGGGGCATTTTAAGCTCCTCTCATGTATTTTCTCTCTATTTTTATTCCTTTTCCAATCTAGTACGAACGTCAAAGTTGCGTGTTTATTAAATAATCCAGCCCCGTAGCTTATAATAAAATTCATTCTCTGTTAGCACATTTGGTTTATCTATATAATAAAGCTCTGGGCCATTATGATGACGCCAATTGGACTAATATTAAACTGAATGGTTAGTCTATATGAGGTTTCCTCAATGTCATATAAAATAGAAAAAACCGAGAGAAACTATGTTACTACATGCTACAGAAGTGTGTCGATTCATCTTAAGGGAAGCACCTGTGCCCTACAGAGATTCAGTAAGCATTGCCCTGCACTATTCCCTGAGATACTTCATGCCACTTCTTCTGTTGTACATTTTATTACTACGAACAAATCGATAGAACCAGATTAATTGTGGAAGCAAACAGATTACCAGTAGACTGAAATTATTTATAAATTATAAACCAATTACGAAACTTATTTCTTCGTTCTTTTAAATGTAAAGAATATTGTTGAGTACCTTTAAATGCCAAAATGAATTTAGAAGATCAACATGCTACGAGGGCCCGTGCAAAAAGAATTATAAAGTCAGTGAGGACAAGAAATATTCGTACTTAAAACTTGATAGCAATATTATAAGCATATATCTGTAACACAAATATAAACACATAAATCATTACGATTATAGCAAACAAATGTATAGGAGATACAATGGTTAAAGAATATTGACCAGTTTTATATTTATTGGTATAGTAAATAAATGTATGAACGCATTAAAATTTTCTACCTAATGTCCAATTTTATTTTTTTTATTTCCAGCGAATTGCAAGTTACTTTTTTAATGCTGTTTACAAAGAATGAAGCTCGTCGTATCTATAACCAAATACACACGAATATTTACACATCTTCATTGACATCAAAGTGATGATCTTCAATTTCATCTTTAAGTGGGCAAAACATAGCGAAGTCATTCCGATCGACAGATTCGGACATGATGAATTGTTTTCCACGGAGTTTGGTCAGTTTTATGTTTGAGTCAGTGTTAGTGTTTTAGGTGAGTTACACTTTAAAAAGGCATATCTCGTACTTTTCACATTTTTACAGTTCAAGGCAAAAGAGCAGGTATGAATTTATTTATATTTCCATAAGGTGGCAAATTTACAGGGACATTTCATAAAATATAAATTTAATAACGGGCCACTTTTCGTCAACTAAAGATACTTAAAAATTGATCAGGGCTTGTAGAAGGGTAATGTACAATTCTTGTCCAATAAAGTAATTTTTTATTACCACTACTCACTTAGTGTTTAACTCTATCTATTCTGTTTCATATAAACTTCTTACAGACTTTAAATTCAACACGTGAGATCGAATCTATAAGGACGCATTTTTGATTGACATAGTTGAAGTAAGCTCTAACGCTTTGAAATGCGTTTTTGGAAAATTTTACAACTAAATTATTACAGGCTTTTTCATAAAAAAAACAAATATCTAGGCATCTAAGTGGAAGAAATAGTTCTGTAATAGCTATTATGGGTATTTCCGATTCATATTAAAAGCGACTCATTGGGAAGGTTTCATGATCTATTAATGTGGGATACCAACCATGTTTCAACTAAACTTACTCAGATGAGGTAAGGAGGCACATTGAAGACATTTCAAGTTGCAGATAGTGTGAGAAAGGATTAATTGAGTACTGTCCTGGAAAGTTAACAAACCCTCATCTATAATGTGCGTGAATGACATTACAAGAGCTCAAATGCCAATGTTGAAATGAGAATTACTTATCATATGCATATATAAACGCAATTGTGTGTTAATGATGCTGCCAGATATTAAATAGAAAATGAGACACTCCTCGAGTTTCACACTTTAAGAGGCGTGAGAAAAGATCAAGTGAAGAGTTAAGCACACTCTCATCTATAATTTAAGTGAAAGCCATGTCAAGAGCTCAAGTGCCAATGTGAGCACGAGAACCACTTATGACATCCACAGAACACGCGATTGTGTGTTAATGATGCTACAGATCCCTAACGAGAAATGAAATACTCAACGACTTCATATGCAACCAAAGTTAACAAGTGGAATTGCAATGACTAATATCTAGGGGGCCCGTTATATTCAGCAAAAATTATCGAAAAGAAAATGTTTATTTATTTTCTGACTATCAACAGCATACTACATCATTGAGGTTACCTGTTTTACGTATTAATATAACTATGAGTGCCTCCATAATTAACAAAAATATTAATTAGACATGTTTAAATGATGTATAATACTCGTACATTCATGAACGTAATGAGGTTTGACTGTAAGAAGTCTAAGCTCACTACATTGTAATAATTTATGTTATTGTTATGTTCCTTTGAAGTGTAACATTGTCAAGTGAATATAAATGAATGTTAATATGATATTACAACTATCCAAACGGTATAGAGACAAAGTTTGATACATTTTTTATCAGTGTTCTAGCCAGCGCCCAAGTGAACGGCTAGGCAACTACTGATTGCACATATTTGTTATCATCTTTGGTATTATTATATTATAAGCTATTATTTATTTATTTAAACTACCACATCTTCCACATTTCAAACTCCAAGTTGGTTATCTATTTGGCTATCAATGAAATTTATTTCACAATCCTGTCAATTAATCTTCCTCATTGCAAAGATTATACATGCAGTATAGTCACAAATGCATATCACACTTTTAACTATTTATGCCACTCTATTATTGATCGCAGGTCTATGAAAACATTTTGTTTTCATTATTGTGTTTTTACGAAAGCAGTTATCATCACTTTCCTCAGAAAACTTCAGTGTGTTTTGTGACTAAAAAAGTTCCTGTGTTTTAAGTAAAACTTGAATTTATTTGAGTATTTCATGAAAATCCCTCTGAACTGACGCAGTTTTTATCTTAGGAATAAGAAATTGACGAAAACCTATCGAAACATCGCGGACAAATATTCTAAAAACAGGAGATTCAACCGCCGAGAACTGTCATAAAAGTTTTTAAAGAATTTTTAAAAAGCCTGCGTTGAAACATGGTTGTGAGTCAAATGTCCCTAAGTCTACAGATCACAATGTTTTGAAGAAAATATTTGGATTTAATGGTTATAACCATCCTATTTGTCTTCAGGCGTGCTGAAAAGTTTTATAAACCGCATTGTACTTAGGATTAAGGCTATATGAAAATGGCGAATCAGAGCTGCGATTGAATCAGTATGGGAGTAGATACAAATAAAACTAGAGGGTCAAATTGTTTCAACAATCCATTTTAGGAACATTACGCTTGTAACAATGGTGATGAATGCTGTTACGACCATTCTTATAATTTATTTGTAACAATAGATCTCTAAACCATAGCTACAGACATATATATATATATATATATATATATATATATATATATATATATATATATATATATATATATATATATATGTTGAGGTATACAACAACAAAAAACCCCTCTGAAGGTATGTTTATTTAGTTTAATATACGCAAATAAAAGCGAAACGTAACATTTTGGTTTAATGGAAAAGACATTTTTTATACTTCCACATTAAATTTATTTTATATAAATATTTTATTTTAAATATATTTAATGTGGAAGTATAAAAAATGTTTTTTCCATTAAAACCTACAAACTTCCACCAAGAATACAAAGCAGAAAATTTACTTGTGTGGGTATATTAAATTTTGCAACAGCCACATGTAATGTAAAATTAATTGAAACACGATTTTAACCCTGTTAGGTGCAGATTAATTTTATTGTTCTAAGGAGTATAAATATAATTTTCCCTACGGTTAAAATATTGAAGTATTTATTAGCATATACCCTAGAATAAAATTTTTCTATGCGTTGTATGAATTGGAAGTCTACACTTAAATATTAATACTTGATTTCTAGTATTAATACTGTAACAAAAATAAGTTAGGAGTTCATACGTTAAGAACATAATTGTTTTGTTGTGTTCATTCATTGACAGCTAAGGGACAGTTTTATAGTTAGTTTTAGATATTTGAGCTGGTTGTATTTAACTAAATATACTGGGATATTGTTAGTAGTAATCATAGGTGAGTCAACTTTAAAAAACAAAATCTAGTTTCCTTTTTTCTGTTAATAAGACATATTTATAAACTTGACATTATAGCTCATGCCCTTCAAATCAAATCAAATCAGTCAAATCTAATTTTGCATACAAATAATAAATATTTTTCTGTTGTAGCTAAAATAATTGTATATAATTTCCATCCCACTTTTTTAAATTTCATTGGCATTGATCCATACAATTTTAAACTAATGGTTCTCACTAATTGGGGAAGTTTATAAACGTAGAAGATGATTGTGTAACATATATAAAAGCTAAATCAGTTTCAACTAGCTATTCACAGACCCTAATGTGGCGACTTTGAGTCGTATTATCTAGTTGTGTTGCGATGATTTGTGTATGTGACCATTTATGTATCATACAATCAATCGATTATAATTGTTTCAAGCCTTAGAAAATATTATCGTTTTATATTTTTAATTACTTTGAAACCCTCCTACTTAAAATATACCAAACCTAGCTCAAAATCACGATTGTATTATGTCGAAGGAAAATTCCTCTATCGTTTCAAGAAAACTAACATAGCACATGTACAAATAGTCTTTCACCTCCTAGGCTATATTAAATAGATTGAAATTGCATTACACCATAACTAATCAACGACATCGATATGTGCCCACACAACTCATTAAATACACCAAACACTGTTAGGTAACGTGAGATTAGTGTTACTGAGCTCTGTGCTTAGAGAGTTCCTCATCTATACCGTAAGCAATGTCAAGGGCTCAAGTTCCGATGGGAATACCACTTATTTATCCCATTCACATCTACATGCAAACCTGGATAATGATGTTCCGGGTACATTCCATAGCGACTATGGGAATACCACTTATTTATCCCATTCACATCCACATGGAAACATGGTTAATGATGTTCAGGGTACATTCCATAGCGACTATGGGAATACCACTTATTTATCCCATTCACATCCACATGGAAACCTGGTTAATGATGTTCAGGGTACATTCCATAGCGACTATGGGAATACCACTTATTTATCCCATTCACATCCACATGGAAACCTGGTTAATGATGTTCAGGGTACATTCCATAGCGACTATGGGAATACCACTTATTTATCCCATTCACATCCACATGGAAACCTGGTTAATGATGTTCAGGGTACATTCCATAGCGACTATGGGAATACCACTTATTTATCCCATTCACATCTACATGCAAACCTGGTTAATGATGTTCAGGGTACATTCCATAGCGACTATGGGAATACCACTTATTTATCCCATTCACATCCACATGGAAACCTGGTTAATGATGTTCAGGGTACATTCTATAGCGACTCACTAGTCGCATTATAACTTAAAATTCACTTAAGAGAGATTTTCAGTCAAAGATGCGTTCAGATTCATAAAAAAACATAATTGAGGAAAGCTCAGAACATCACCACGTCTAGACTATAGTTAAAATATATAGTTAAGAAATGGTTATTTTATTTCATATGATTAATAACTAACAAAAGGTAAATTCCTTTTTATGTTTATTCGATTACTTATTAGTATATCAAGTACTACTTGATTTTTGATACATTAGGTTCTTTAATTTCACTTATTCTCAAACAATACTTAAACAGATATTAGCAACAGAATGTATACATACTAATTTATGACATTACCGAATTTTTATATGAATAAGTACATTTAAAATTTCCAGTACATTATTGAGAACGAGGTAATGAAATTCTAATCGGATAATCCCCTCCCGGCCAGCAGAGCGGCGGAGTGGCGTGGCGCGGCGAGGCAGACGCTGCGCTGATTACACTACCTTTCTTTCATCCTCGGTTGTATTAGCAGACATTTGTTTGATACAATTATAACATGCAACGTTACACAAATCATTCTTGGAGTAGGATAAAAAATTTCAAGTTTCAAGTTAGCGAGAAGTGAAGTTTTAAGTTTAAAATTATAATTTGGGTTTCATATTAGTTTTGGATAAAAGTTTACACACCAAGTCGTAATGGAATTAAGTTATTTTTTAGGGTAAGCTACATGTGTTAATATGTCACATTTAGAATCCCTTATGAGAGTATATTGAGGTTACATACAAAATTTATTTAGCGTACTATTTTCTTGTTGCCACCAGACCTCCAAATATTCACTAACGCTCATTCAAATCTCGTGGCTATAATATCGATATGAAACTTATATGAAGAATTTAGGTCAGTTAGCCTATTTTGAGACATTATGTCAGACCAGTATACAGACATACGATCCGACTGAAATGAAGTTATATCTCCTCGTATGATAGCCTTATCTCACTAAAAGTCTGTTTATAGGCTTTACACAAGTTCTGATATTGCACTTTCTTATTTTAATTGTATAGCTTTTGGAGCACAATCAATAAACAGATATTAGTGAAAAAAGATAAGTTTTATTGATGTAGTCGATATCTTGACCTACAAACGTTTATGTAACAGGGTCTATTTTATTCATAGTTTCAAAGACAATGTATATAATAATCAAATATTCTACTACATTTTGAGTTAAATGGTAATTTATTACTGATTTTAGGCATGGAAACGATTAACTACCGTGTCAGCTGTGATCATCAGCTAATATTGAAAAAATATGCAAGTGAAGTTCAAATAAAAGAAGAAATGGCAATCGAAGAAAGTAAATGCACTTTGCATCTAGTGTGACACATCATGAGGATATAGATTACACTTCATTACACCGGTCATGCATACGTTACACAGTTGCGTCATAATAAAACGAGATCAAAAATATATGTATAGCTTTAAAATGTACATGTTTCACCATAATAATGCAGGTGTGAAATAATAATTGCATTTTCATATTTACTTCAGCAATAAAGAAAATTTCAGTATGCAGCACATAATTATGTAAAGGAGTTAAAATTAAAAAAAATTAATATAAGCAAATAGTGAAACATATTCTATTACATATACTGTATTTGGCGTATACACAACTGTCATAGGAGGTAAACGGATAAATTTCTGTATTTGAAATATAGTCCAGTATCAACAATACTAACATAAGGGTAAAAAGTATGTGATTTGTAAACAATTACACTTACTTATTATACTATGTGTACTATTTTTAAAAGATTACTTGTTAAAATAAACTATAATAATTGCTTATCATTCTACAAAATTTTTTTGATTACTATTATTATTATGTAACCCTCTAAACTGTATAATCAATATACACAACGATAATTTTATAATTGCAATCGAAAATGTTTTGGAAAATGACAATACATACGCACATACGCGCGTCTTCATTATATATAAGCGTTGGATTGCTTTTATTTCAGTAATTATATATTACTGAGGTCCCGCTTAGTACAATACTTGTCAGCGCAGACTTTTATTACTATTAATACGGTTAAGGTACGTAAATACATTTAATTGAGTTTCAGCTCCTTCTTGTAGTACTTTTTCAAATAAATTGTGGTGAGTATTGGTAAATCATATTCAAATAACGGCGAATTTATTGATCAGAAGTCATTTCAATATATTTAGTCTAATGTTATCATAAAAATATTTAATATGATTTTCATAGCAATATTACACATTTCAATGTATATTGATTCAATTTTAAGTTTAACGAAAAAAAAATAAAAATAAATCAATCAGACAAATAAGTTAAATTAATTACTGACCAGGCCGAACAGTCAAGTCACTGTGTCCACTAAATGTTTCATTAGTCTTATCAGTTATCACCCATTCTTATCCATCAACGTATTAATCGATACCGACGATGTTGGTTTGTTGGAGGACGTAGACAAATGGCATGTAAAGTTCAAATAAATTTTGAAAATATTGAATTCTAGGCAGTATCATTAAATACCTCAAACACATTAAACTCAATTTATGTGTTGTACATACAAATGGATCGTGGCACAATGAAACGGTCTTAATCAGTTAAGTTATAACGCTTATTGTAACTGTTGCTATATATTTACGTTCCCAATCATTATAAAATATATACTTTAAAAATTTTCAAACTCCTTTGTACATTTAAAAGATTATTTACCTTGGAATATTAGAAATGTTTTTAAACGTACGAAGTCTTTTACTTTATTGGGCAGACCTCTTATAAATTTAAAACTAGGAATAAAATATAGCAGTTCAAATAAGCATGTATATGTATGTATTATTTATATATTTACATATATTTATTATTGGTTTTTTTTTAATTTTTATATAGAAAACTTTTTATTAGTATGAAAAGCTGCTACTATCTCTTAAGGGAAGGATTATAATAGTGTTGATGCACTCGGTCATAGGCATGTTAAAATATTAAATGATTATTTTATTTCTCCATTTGACCAGGTTGAATAGTATTTTTAAATTAACAGCAATAATATCTTTGGCATCCGATTCAGGACAAAGACGTTTTTTAGGAGTAAACTTTGCCTCAGCCTTCGTTATGCTTGTGGTACCGTGTGAGGTGCTGGTGAATGCTTTTATGCCTTCACTTTGATCTTTGCTAAGTGATATATACTACGTTGTGGGTTATCCCTTTTGTACTTGTTGATGTCCATTATAGCTACAAGCTGATAATATATCCTATCAGCTTACTCCATAACCACTTTAACTTCACTGAAGTGATGTTGCAGTCTTAGGTTGTTGCAATAGCACTTGTACCGCAGCAATCTGTTCTGGAAATTGAGCAACAGTCACTCTAATAAAGCAAGACATAAAAACAACCGTCTGTACTATTAAACATGTTAAACTTTCTTGTGTGTTTATAGTTATTTATTCCGCAAGAGTGACTATTAATATTTAATTTGAATTATATTGAAAAATGATTTATATTTATGTTTTGAAAGCAATGTTGAGGTTCATCTTTTCACATTGTATCATAAATACACGTGATACCCTAAAATATCCTGAAATTTCTAAGAATTTTAAAATCCGATATTTGTTACGCTTATAAGTACAGCTAATTATAAAAATTGCCAAACTTTTAATTATTTACAAATAATTAAAACAGTAGAAGGTCTATGATACAGTAAAACGTGTTCACACTTTCATACACAGGATCTGAACCTGTTCTATTTCTAACTTAGATCAAAGCCCGACGTCTTGGACTGATAGGCCAGGACACTCCCAGCTAAGTTTGTGTGTGTCCATTTTTGTTTTATTTATTATTCAAACAGTTTTCTTAGACTTAAAAGAGGCTTTTTAAATTAGTGCTATCGTTCTACAATTTTATAAATGATGGTTCTCTGTACTTGTATTAAAGTTATGACGTTAATATATTTTATGATTAAAAGATATGGAATGTTTTTAAATTTACACTTCCACCTTACATTCAAGGTGATTACTAAGTGTTCAAACTTTTCACGTAGGGTGGATAGTTACACGTATGAATAATACAAAAGTGCTCGTGTCCTGAATTTGGGATTTTCAGTAGAATATTAGGGAAGACGAAGGAAATTACCTTCACCCTGCACCCACTCCAATAATCTCGCCTTTTAAAGACATGCTTTGATCAAGATATTGAGGTTGTTTCAAACTTCATGAAGTATTTAAGTTTTGGCCTGAACTCTGATTTTTATTTTCAATGTAACCTTTTTCCCCTTTGAAAAGCCAAAGTATATTATTTTATTGTATTATAATGTAAAATTTACATTCAGCTTCGAGAAATAATCTTCGTTTGTTATAAAGAAAAAGGATATGAAGTCATTCAACATTTGAGATATTACATTTATTGCAGTAATATATGTAAAATTAGTAAAATAATTTCTGGGTAGTCTTGGTCTATATCACTTCTAATAAAATTCCATTGTTCAACGTTATAATAACATACTTTACAATACTGAAATAAATAAACTACATAAAATACAATTTATTTGATAATTGCGTTCTACTATTCTTTCTGGATATGGAATTAGCCTATGATGATCAAAATACATGCGCAATTAAACAAGTAAAGTTTTCACGTCTGTGTTAAATGCAGAGGAGTTGATTTTTTAATTAATAATGTATATTTCACTTATGTTGTGGCCAAAATTAGACGTTTTGAATGTAAATAATGTTTGGAGAAATGATTGTTATTGATAATATCAACTTCAAGCTACTTCTTACCCTTATAATTAGTACATTATTATTTGTAATTTTCTATGTTATAGAGAACGTATTACTTTTCGTGAAGCGAGTGCACGTAAAAAATAATTTGTAATGAATTAATGTGTACACTTTTATTCGTCAAGATGTACGGCACTCCCCGTATCACGTAATAGGCTTCGTTAAAGGCATGCTAAATTTCATGTCTGGCTCATTCATTCAGAAAGCCATTTTTACTTCTTTATGGCTGACAAATAGAGAAATTGTGTAAGCCTACTGAGTAATAGGTTTCAATGATGTTCACTTAATCTATGGTTGAATATACACAATCACGAAACTCGTTAGTTTCTGTAGAGAAATTAATTTCATACTATGTTTAAGTACTTTAGATAAAACCCTTTTATAGTTATTTATTTACATGATATAATTCACAATTATATTTAATGAGTTAGGTTTTATAGAGTGTTGAAATAACAAAAGTTCTGGTGAGGAAGGGATGGTACTACAACGAAAATCAAACCATGTCACTACTTAACTGTGCGGACACATAGACAGACAGACAGAAATGAAATATTTCCATACACCCTTGTGATAGGTATCGGGTTAACGCTCAATAAGATAAGGACTGCTTAATAAATTATATTAAAAGTACGAAAAAGCCTAAGAAATGCATTATATAGGAAGAGCACTGTACTGAAGGACACAAGTATAAACCCATTTTCCAATAGATGAAAAGTAAACAAACTGTGTTAAGTGTATCAAAAATATGGTTGATGTCACTAAAACTATCAGCCACTCATTTCCTTTGTGTATGTGACAGCGATCAAAACCCATATTTTACACAATTTCATGATAAATCTATTTGCATTTATAACAAGTTTAAGTTAATACCTGTTTAAATAATTTATACTTACACAGTCAAAACTCACATTTGTTGCTAACCAATAACTATGACAAACGGTTGTTTTTGAAGGGGAATGATATTAAACAATAACTTTAACAACACACGTAGCTTCTACACTTTTCTAGCATACCATAAGAAACAGTAAACCTAAAGAGGATAGCTAAGATGGCTGCACGTAAAAGAAGTTATGTGTGTCAATCCATCTTGAAGGGAACACCTGTGTTCTACATAAATACAATAAGCATTATACCGCACTACTCTCTGTTTTTGTCAAATCTCATTTCTCTTCCCAATATTCCAGTAAAAGGATAAGAATAAATATAACTCATAATATATTTATAAATCCTAAATATTATCTGTACAGTTACCAAAGAATATTTAAAAGTTAAATAAAATATGAAGCAAATTTATCTCAGGAAGCTACTCATATTTAACCTCTAAAAAGTCAATACAATAAATTTACGGGAGTCATTTCATATACTAAGACTATTTAAATAGAATATATTGTATATTTAAAGTATATTATTAAAAGTGGGTAAATTGAAAAAAGTATCAAAATTGTATAACACTACGTTTTAAGTATTAAAATCTATTTATTATATTATATAGACATATATATATATATATATATATATATATATATATATATATATATGTGTGTGTGTGTGTATATACATTATATATAAATATATAGACCTGACTGCTGACTGGTATCATGTTATCATTTAACAGAAGTCAAGAGCACACAACACATCATACACGCTCCAACGAAAGTGGAGCACTAAAGAGAAAATCGACGTCGCTATTTTTTGCGGTATCGCGCCCAATATTAAAACTTTAAGGAGGTGGTCTTGAGGGAAAGGAGTAAAGTCAGCCGCTTTCGGCATAATGTTTTCACCCTAGACCTCAATGTAATGGTATCTGTACGAAAGTTACCAGCTGAAGTTTATTTGGTTATACAAAATGATTTGTGTAAACTAATAAACCATTTTATTTGCATAGAATTAATGAGGAAACATACGTTTTTATATTAGAAGAGAGTACTAAATTATTTTTATCTAATAGAGCAATTTTCGCTGCTGAACAGATTCATTTCAGTATGGAACCGTAAGATTGCACATCTTGAACAAAGTCAGTAGAATTAGTACAACATTTTCAAATTCGATTGTATATTCACTTGTTATAAACGTTTCAAATTAAACCAGTTGTGTGATACATTTGCAAACGTATTAACGTCATTCTTTCTAAAGATTATAATCATTTTAATTTTATTATGTTTCAATCAAAGTAAACCAACACAGAACTTTTTATAATGTGTGTTTTTAAGAAAGATACTTACACTTAAACATTTTAAGATCCCACCGTTTTGAAAATAAAGTTTGTAAGACATTATTATTTTTGCCATAATATGCTACTTTTAGGTTAGAAAGCTATGTACCAAATTTCAACTCATTGCATCAGGCCGTTCTTAAATTGAAATAGAATAAATTTCAATTACAATCTAGAGGCAATACGAATAGTTATTTTGTTTTAGATTAGGAGAGAGTTCAGATACACCCTGTAAATGTAAATACTGTAAATGTAGGAATTTGTTATAAATAGATGAAATATTTCAATTACATTATTAAATTATCATTATAACTACTTTAAATATTTAAAAACATAATACTGCATCTAAGGCGTTTCAATGTAGTTTCTATCATATATTCAAGATGTCACAAGTGTTCCATGTCCAAAACATTGTACATGAATACTGTTCCAATTTATTTTGAACTGATTATAAACACTATTTGAGGCAGGTTAAATAAGAAATATTAATATGAGGCTTGAATCGTTCACCGATGAGTACTAAAATATTTTCCAATGCGCTGATAAAACTCTTATACTGCTCTCAGAAAGTGTGATGTATGAGTTACGAGTAATGGATTCTGTATTTGTTGGGGTATTATAAAAATCTTGATGTAAAATTTGCGTAAAATTAAATTATTGAAAGTAATGTCCACAGTTCAAAAGTCAATGTGAGAGCCAATTATTTATCAAATCAATATGTATACGCAAACTTCTGCTAATAATGCCAAATGAGACCATAGTCAAAGTATTTCACTTAAATAGGCAAGCACTCACCGTAGTACAATTAAGAACCTGGTTATTTCATTACACATTACCATTTTTAAAAGAAGTCTTCTAGGCAACTCCATTCCATTCCAAACACAGAGAACTCCTTGTTCTTTCAAAAGTAAAATTGTAATGAACTAATTTATGTATAGTCAATTTGTCAGTGTAGATAAAGTCTACCTGGAACCGTATCTTACCTTATAGACGACAAAGTGATTGAAATTCTGATCAGACAGTCCAGCAGCGCAGCGGGACGAGGCAGCCGCTGATTGCTTTACATTTCTTTCATCCTCAGTGTTATTAGCTGTTATTTGCGTGATAACATTATCAGATTTAAAAAATACGAATTCTTTATAAATTTTTTAATCAATAGTAACTATATTTTTCCATGTTTTCGTTACTCTCATATTATTGTTGCTTTTTCCAATGAAATGAAAATTTTAAAAGATATTTAAATTTTATTGGCTGAACTTCAGTGAGGCCTATCATTCAGGGGGATGAAAATAGTTCTCTATGTCGATTAAGATATTATTTTTTAATAAAAAACACATACAGACAGACGTATGGGAAACTAAGCATCAGAGACCCATGTCCATATGGTGAAATATATTTGGCTTCACCTGAGCAATAACGTGGTATATCTTTGCCTAGAGTGTTACGGGACACTCAGTATAATACAAGGTCAAACTAAAAATTATATATAATGTCAGTTATTGAAGAGGCTATTGTGAGTTTATGATACATTACCAGCTAAAAAATCCCCGTAGATGGGGAAATTACATATTCATAATAAAATTATATTTAATTGCTTTAAATAATAGCGATAAGATGCATAAATATTTAATTTTTTATGGAATATACTCGAAGGGATGGTTTTGTACGAAATTAATAAACAAAATATAATGTAAGAAAGCGAAACTTATTTTACAAATCAGGTAATCCTAGAAAGGTTAACCATAGTAACTTAGAAACAAGTAACGTGTAGCCTAGATTGATATATTGTTGTAAAACCTTTAAAATATATTATTTTAGTTAATATTATTTAAATGTTACATATTTAATTTCAAACTATAGCAATTGTTTTAGAAACATACATTTTAAGGCAATGAACTTATATAGAGGGCATAACAAATAATTATTTTGCAATTTAGATAAAAGGCTACGGATTCAGACAAACAATTTAACTTAAAACTTCAAGTTGGTTTCTTCATAGATTCAAACTTTTCAGATATGTAACCAAATGTATGAATAACATATAAGTACTAATGTCCTGAACAAGAACTTTGGGAGAGAAGTTTAAAGAAGTTGAGGACCGTAATACCTTGCAGCCACTTCAGAACGCTCTCATTATACCGAGACGCTTTGATCATCAAACCGTTGTGGTTTCTTATATATATCATGAAGTATTTAACACTTGGTATTTTGAGTATTGGTTAGTTTTACTGTACACTGTCATTCCTTGTTAGTTGTTCAAGTGATACCAGAGTCATAAGTTGTTTATGATATGAGTTATGTCTTATGTTTGTGTTACATTTAAAATTTAATATTATCAACGTTTTACTTTCAAGTTTTCATGCTAATATCTCTTGACTTCACTCTATTTTATATATTGCCAAAATATAAATACTATGAAGTTTTAATATATTATTATATTATTTTTATAGTAAGATTCTTGTATGAGGTATTGTCTTAAAGTAACCACCTTCCTTAATATTAAATAAAAAGAACGTAACACTTATATTTTGAACTATATGTTGAATCAATCTGCCTGATAAGTAAAAATAAAATACACGTTATCTTGACTTGTACAAATTGTATTGGTATATAAGACATATTTTTATTGCATCAGCCAATTTATAACTATACTTAAGGAAATAAATCATTTACATTATTGGGTAATTCCCCAAATAGTTAAGAATTAGGTAGCTGGTAATGTACGAGCTGGTAGCTCATCTACTAGTGCTTTCATCATCAACTTAGAGTAACATCATAAATAATTGTGATCATATCAGCTAAAATTAAAACGTGTCTTCTTTCCGTCACAGCAATACTAATTGTACAATTCACTTAAACTAAATGATCTCAGTAGATAACTTATTATAGGATTTAAAATCTCTATTTCAAACATAACTTATTTGTCTTTAGTGTTTACATTTGTTGAAAAGAGATAAGACAATCTGAACTACTTGCGTTTTGAATACTGACAAGTAATGTATTTCAAATCTCAAGTAACGTGGAACTTTACCTATTAGAATGACAAAATAACATTTTATATATTCAAGGATAAATATACGTTTATAAATGTGATCAGGATATTGATATAACTTTCAAGTATACTATGTAGCAATAAAACATCTACCGGTACTTTGGGTTATACCGACCACACCCAGACATGAATCGTTATTTTACATTTTGCTTATACTGATTACTAGATTAGCGTAGAACAATATTTCGTCAATATAAAACAGGAATTGTTTTATCGCAAACCCCTCCTCATCCTCAGACAGAGGTCAAAGTCGAGCGGTCTATAGATAACGTGATTGCAGAGTCTCGCCGCCCGTTCAGCTGGTGCGTCGCTTTGTTGTACTTCCGTGTTTTACCCCTACATTTCTCCAAGCACAAAAATTCAACAAAAACAAACATTACCAAACAAAAACTAGACTCTTTATTGAAAAAAAACCCACAAAACTTGTTTTTATTCTTGATCACACTCCGCCACCCAAAATGCGAGTGCCTCCGGCCATCAGCGCGTGGCAGCACCGCGCTGATGTCAACGAAAGAAAAACATCCCTTGAGATAGTACCTATCAGTAAAAATATCAAATTCTAGAGGGGCTGATCAGAAATATAAATTGAATTGTAATGGAAAAGCAATTTTATTATATACCGTGCAAAAAACTTAAATAATCATGTGATGCCGCGCGGCCTGCCGTAATCGGGATTCTCAAGAAAGATAAGATAACAGCGACAACAATACGAATCACAATACCTGGAAATGCTTGTTGATTGATGAAATGTTAGTTCTATTACTCAAATACATCGTTTTATAACGTTCTAAGTTCATTGAAAAAAGTTTAAGCGTTGGGGGCATATAACGGAATCTGACCCCATTAACAATTGATAATCGTTGTAAGTTTGTAATTTTGTAAATTTTTTCGTTCTATCATGTTTGTTTCTATAAATGTATATTTTTGTGTTCTTCATACTGGTGTGGTCGGTATAATCCCCAAGTACCCATCTACCTTACCTTATATTATTTATTTGGAGGGAAACATTACTGTAGAATAATAAAATAAAACCTAAGCATATGCAGTTAGTTAATACTGTTGGGGAAGTAACAAATGAATAATTATAAAAGCAACAAGTGTCCCATTTGTTTGCAGTGCAGTGTTTATTGCCGTATGTTACAAGTTAAATAATTTTGTTTTTTACCCAAAATTCTTTCTAGTTCTTTCTAGTTGTATGACGTTTCAAAAAATGTTTTTTATATAGATTCTTTTTTTACATTTATTCTATAAAAACCGGTTATGTATGTAGCTTAAGTAAAAGTGTAACAATATCATTGTATTATACACATAAATTTAATCTGTTCATCACATTCACTATTTCTGTTAATACAGCCACGCTGTTTACGGAGGTAAGTGTTTCTAAAGAAAGGAAATCCAGAACGAAGTTCTCTAGTCTCATTAAAGGAGTGTTCTGCCAGTACTCTGGCCACTTCTGCTTCTGGTCACGTGGTACAACAATGGCGGCGCTTAGCTGGTCGTTACACGAGACGGCTTTCTTTGATAATGTTCTTTAAGTGTGTATTTTTGTTTTCCATATTACATTTTTTTCTTTGGATTGTTAATCGTTATTTTATTTTAATAACAGTTACAAACATGACTTTAATTTCGTTCTGAACGTGTTGTGCCTTCTGTAATGGGAAAAATGTGATTACTATTAGGGTCTTTTTTATTTATAAACTTGTTTTAACCGTTGTTTTAACCATAGTTGATGGAGTCTGATAAATCACGTTAAATGTTAAGTAACGAACGCTAACCCAGAGAGAGCCGGGGTGATGAGAGGCCTTCACAAGACAATTAAGTAATTATGCCTTATAATGTTTCTCTTCACTTTTGTTCATATTGGAATCAACAATACAGAATAAAGTGTATGGCTGATGCCATTAACAATCATACTTACCACATTACAACAGTTACAACTACAAACAGTTAGGATATACAGATAGATAACTTATTGGATTTATTTATTAAATTATTAAGTTTATAAGATAATATCATTAATACTTTTTTCAGATCCAATAAAATTTTTGATATGGCCTATTATGGAGATGCCTCTAGGTACATCAGTTTAAGCATTTGGCTATAAAATAATTCCTTAAGATTGAGCCTGTAAGAATTTAATTTCTGTTTGTCTGTCTATCCATCCGTCTGCCCGCACGACAGCGACGTCTCGAAAACACTCTGACCTATAATTAAACATTTTGCTCGAAACTTCTTTTATATATGAGGATTAATGAGATCATGAAGGATGATGTTACTCTTTAGGATTTGTCTGAGACAGGATTTAAAGCATGAATGGTAATTTACTCTGACTTCAGGGCTCACTTTCACTGCTCATTAATGATGAAATAGCGTCTAATGAAATTTTTTATATTCAAAAAAATACACAAATACTAATATTTCGTAAGAAACTGTACGTATATCAATGGTGTTAATAGAATTTGTCTTCTTATCATACTTCAGGACTCAGTTATGGTCGTACTTCTTTCAAGTACTGTTCAAACTTAAATATGCAATTATTCAAGAGTGTGTCTAGAGATGGGAGTGTCAACACTCGCTTGTCTATCAGTCTATGCAACATTAGAAGACATTCCCTAACGTCTCTGTTCTATTGTATGAATTGCTTTTGAAACCAAAGATAATATCTGTCTTTGTTAATTACTTAATTTACCATTTATTCTGGGTGGGTATTTTCATGAAAATATGAAAAACAACGAAATGTGTTATTAAATAATGTTATAAGTAAAGGTTATGTAGTCTTGATCCTGTTAATATTGAATTTGTGTTTTTCACGCGTTTCTCACTCATTACACAAAATAGTGACTCATACTTCTATTCCTTAACTATACAAAGACCTCATTCCTTCATCATTCTTCTTGCAAACAATTTCTTACAACAAAAGTTCGATAAGATTAATTAAATTGTTATGTTGTACTAATTTTAGATATTGAATAAATTTTAAACCCGTGTTAGTAAACAAAAGTCCATTTACTTTACTAATACAAGTAAACATGTCAGGTTTGTACAGCGAAAGAGTAAACTAAGAGCTGCACGTGAAGGAAGTTCAGTGTGTCGATCCATCTTGAGACGGCACCTGTGTCCTACAAAGATTCAATAAGCATTACTTGCTTTACTCTCTCGGTTATTTACTGCCAATCCTACTCTTCCACAATCTACTACAGTGAACCAAAAGCAAATGAACTAAAACGGTAAATATCTAATCCATTACTACGTCACAAGGTAAATCAAATCCTCAGATTGGCACCACTGACACAATGATTCTGGTTTTTAACAAACAGCGAATACATCAGATACGTTTTTATTAGGATAAAATGTTAAATTATAATAGCATGTTTTTAGATTAAACTGTTTAACTATCGTGTGTAGTACAAAGACTTTCAAGGCGTAATAACTTTACGATAGTTGTAGAACTTTATACTTATACTATACAACATAGAACGTTAGAATATAGTTTAAACTCTAGTACTAAATAAGTTCATGGTGTATGATGTAACAGGTGTCCATAAATGATGTTTATCGTCGTTTATATACTCTTATGTAAGGCTGAGCAAATATTGATTGCATGCAGGGTTCAAGAGTTCAACAGTAAATAGATGCTGTTAGAGAATGAAATAGTACAACGGTTTACAATCAGTTTATTGTATTAAGACTATCAATACATATTTTTATTCACAAAAAATATCAGTGCAAATTCGATTGAGCAACAAAGGAAATCATTTTTTTAATTAAGAAAAACATTTAACATTTTGATTACTTAACACATTACCCTCCCGTTATTACAAATAAAAAATAATCCTCATAATTAACATTCATATAATAAAGTATGCTTTGTATTTATTATTTGAAAAAATGCATTATTAGACAACTTTTAATGACTTCAAGGCTCTCGGAAAGCCGAGGAATTTGATGTAAAAGTAAAATAGTAATCGCCTATTCATTTCATCTCTGACAATTCATTATCAATCACATTAAGGTGAATTACAGAAAATAAACTTCACATTACAAACACACAAAGAAAAGATTTAAGAAAAACTTTGAAATTTTTTTACTGACTTTTTAAACTAACCATGAGCACAACTATAAACTAAAGTGGTGCTTACAACCAAATACAGCAATTACGCATTATATTCACAATTGGCTTCAAAAACCATACCAACCATTGCTGACCATGTTTCGTCTAGGTGTCAGCAAAAAATATAACTATGAAATGTATATTATTTTATTGACTTTACTTCAGTATTACTATAACACAGCTGCTTAATTGTTCAATAGGACGTGTTGATGTACAGCGGCATATCTGTTATACATTATTTTATAATTGATTTGGTTTAATAAATAAGAATTCTATTTCATTCAATGCGTGATTGCTATCAGAGAATCTGTTTCCTAATACTTAATACATTAGAATTTGTATAACATGAGATTAAGAAATTACATTATTTCAAATGTAATGGATAATTTTTTTCCTGTTAACCACTAGGGTCGGTATTTTAGGAAACGATCTTCTCTCAGTAAGAAAATATTAGAACCATTCATTTCTGTATATTCTTTTCAATTCTGTAAAACATGTAAGATAGTAATTCAAACAATGAGTGTATAGTTACGTTGAATATTTATTGGAATTTATAGACTTTCATCGTTTAAGCAGTACTATATTTAAAAAGCATTTAGAAAAGCACAGAACTATAACGATAAACACGCGTGCTTTAGTCCATATATATTTATATTAAAGGCTACAGAAGTCGTATTCTTATGTGTAACATTGATGGGCACAAAATATAAAAAATCATCAAGTAAAAGTGGCAGTGATATCGAGCGTGATTGTAAAGAGCGTTTCTGTTTGCAGAAGCCATTGAGCAGAGCTTAAAGCCGCTATAGAAACGTACACCATTGTAGTGAGACAATGCTTTACTGTAGAATCTGCGAGCTCTCAGTGCTTGACGTTCGTCGCTCTTTCGGTGTTCTTTTTTACAATCACCGAAGTGACTCTTGGTACGATGAAAATGTCCCGCGGTTTCCTTCATCTTACGTTTTATACAAATGAAATGTACATATGTTTTAGTGATATATAGTGATAAACGGTAACATATATATATATATATATATATATATATATAATATATATATATATATATATACCATGGAAGGTTTAAATTTTAAACAAATTATATGCATGTATTTTTCAGAATTAAAATAAAATTAAACATGCAAAGTAAATTATGGATTCCATCCAAAAAATAATCAATTGCAGTTATTGATATGTTTATTCAGAAATCTTATTCCGCCATATATGTTCATTAAATGTTTTGTATTGTTATAGTTTTTCTTACAAATAAAAATTAATCGCTAAATGTTGCTACTAGCTAATCGAACACAATTGGAACAATTTAGCTAGTTCTTTTTTTGTTTCTAAGTGTTTAGTTCTTTTCTTTCTTTCTTAGTTCTCCAGAATATTTCTGTTCGTATAAATAATTATTATATTTAATAAACATAATTCAAGTTTAATTTACACTAAACAGCTGTCTAATTTTGCAGAAACATTACTTTATTTAGATTTCATTGTATTATATTAAGCAATACACTGCTTGATCAGTAGTGTAATGCAGATTAAAAGACAAGGTTACTAAATAATATTTACTACAGGGTTGCCTAACGTAGAATTTGACTATGTAATGTATTGTGTATATTTTTAAACTCTTAGAATTTTGTATAAAATCCACCTTATTGAACAAAGCGGTGAATTCTTTACGTAAGGTACTCTTACTGGGTGTACCCTTATGTCATTGGAATTTATGAGCTATGGTTGAAGAAAAAACAGCTTAATGGGAAGAAACATGCCTCAACGATTACGTTTTTCTAGATTCCAGTCTAAAGAGCTCTCAGTATGTACTACAACTAATTGACTCCACTAGTTTTTCATTATGTATTTCAGTTTATTAACATTTTGTTATCTTTATAATGTAATAAGAACAATGTAAGTAATAATTTTCAAACATTGGATGTGAGTTTATTATAAACATTTTATTTGCGTGTGTACGAAATATACTCATATACAAAATTATGTTTTTAGCGAAAAATTGCGTTTTTATTATATGGTCGTAAATTCTACTCGTTAGCTAAATTCAATTTGTAAATGGCATAATTAGGAATTAATTGCCAGTCATGGATTTTTAAAAATATATATTAATATTTATTCTCATTTAATAATCTTTCCTTCTTCCTATATGGGGCGGCCTTTTGCCATGCAGTTAAGCCTCAAGGGCCTTTTTTGCACCCCGGAAGCAGCACACCATGAGGCCAACCTGTCTGCAGTTTCAGCAGTTCTACAAACCGACGAAAACAACCAATCAGGCCCTCTTTAGGAAATTCACCACCCTTGCTTAAACTACTAAACATAGTATACTGGTTCATTGGTATTGCAGAATAATAACAGAGCGGGTTTTCAGCAGTTTGCTCCTGCTCGTCACACATTCTACAGAACGGATCCTCCCGAAAGATACTGACTATGTGAAGATTGTTTCTCAAGTGATTATGTTCTTTAATCAGACCCATAACCCGAGAAAACACCTATAGTTAGTGAGAGAAAGTCAGACGCCACTCTAGGGGTTGGCGACTGCAGAACCATTCTGCTCATTCTCACACCCGGAAGAAGCCTACACATTCTCTCATGTTCAGCGCTTACACGTTTCGAGTCAGCCTCAAAGGATTCACATCTAGAAATGCCAAAGAACGGTTGAGTTCCCAGCGTATTGGACGCTGAGCCCAAGTTGGCCAAGGCGTCAGTTCTTTAGTTCCCAGGGATACCTCATGACCAGGAACCTAATAAACAGTCATATTGTTGATTCTGGCGAGGGAGGAAACGACTTCATAGCAATCCCAGTCAAGATTTGAGTTTAAAAACACAAGAGTCCAACGTATTCAGTGCTGCCGGGATATTTGCGAAAACGCTAGTTATCTTACTTCTATACCGCAGACAAAGATTCTCACAAGCACACGCCATAATGGCTGTGACTTTTGTCTGAAACACTGTGAGATAAGGAGCCACAAGGAACTTACCCTCATATGGTCCATCCCCACAATTGAAGTGCCTTTGGCACGTTTTGTTTTAGAGTCTATGTAAATCATTCAAGCTCCGCTGGTGAAAGAAGTTTGTTTGCCTCGGATTAAATTTCCATAAAACGTATATCAATACTAAAGGTTTTGTTAAAAAAAATTGTACACTTTTTTCAACACTCTTACTTTTGATATTGGTTTTTTTTTATTTTAACGAATTTTTTTTGCTCAATGTCCTTTCAATTTGAAGATTCTGCGATCTTTGTCTCTAGATAGTCTGCTGAGCCATTATTCTTTATTAGTCAAGGTGTTTTCTGCTTCTGGTTCTTCTAACAGGTTTATTTAGGGCTTCGAAAATATTAGTCTCTAGATGGTCTGAATAATCATTTTTTTTTTGTAATTTTAAGTGTGACTTGTGGAGTAATATATCAGACCTGCACGTAAGTCACAATAGAGTATTACTTCTATACATAAAACACACACACACACACACACACACACACACACACACACACACACACACATATATATTTACCTTCAAATTTTTTGCATTTTATTCCTTCATTGTACTTAGTAATAGTATATGTTCCATCAAAAATGTTTATTTAGCGTTACATAGAACGTAAGTGGTATAAAAACTTCAACAAATTGTGTGCAAATGGTATTTAACTTTGTACTTGTATTTAGAGATTTTAGATATATATTGATGACTCTCTAATAAAGGCAGTTTCTTGAATTCTACTATTCAATTTTCTATTCAAATAAAACAAATGAAATACAATTATTCATATGTACACTGACAAAAAATTAATAAAAAAATATAACTGGCAGAAGTTTATGAAGTACTAATGGTCAGTGCGAGTACTAAAATTTACTCTAATTCAGCACAAGTAAATTATAGCCTTTAATCCCGTCTCCGTTTATTTTATTAAGACATCCATGTACACTGAAATATTAAAAGTTTAAAATAATATTGTAGAATCTGAAAGTATTTATTTTCTATAGTCAAAATATTGTTTCTTTTATTGTGTCCAAAAAGGGTTCCAAAACTATTTAAATAATCAATTGACTCAGTTTCAGTAACCTCAGTTTATACGGTCAACTTAAAATAGGGATAATAAAGCTGTTGACAATTTTTCCATCTATAAAAAATTACCATTGTACAGTGGCTTCAGGCTGTCTCTGACCCGGATATTGGTTGCACAGGTGTTTCCCCATTATGAGGAAATGGAACTGGATATGAAACTACCGTCCTTCCACAGCTTTCCAATATACTTTTTGTTACATGTTCAGAAAATAAGGTTCTCTAGTAAACTCCGTGTACACATACAAAGAAATGAGAGACGTACACCTATTGACTCCCCTATTAAAACTAACAGTGATATCAGTATGCTAGTTTTTTTAATAGATAAAACAAACAAAAAATGTGACCAATTATAGATGCTTACTTAATAAAGGGATATCACAGGATGCATAATATCTTGCGATTGTGTCAAAGAGAACACTAAATCAGCCCAGACTCTACCTCAAAATAAAGAGTTTTTCATTTTAATTTAATTTCTTTCACTAATTACTGGATGCGAGATGTTACATATGATATCAACGAGAAGCCATTAGTGATTTGTTGTTAATCTAATTCTAATAGTTTTAGATGCGTTTGTACGTATATATCTCGCATATATCTCTATATTCTAATTCTAAATGCTAAACTCGCACATAATAATATGCATCGCATAATTAATGGCAATGTATTATGTGACACATAGTAAGAGATATAGTCTACATATCCACAGGGTTCTTGAAATTATTTGGCTGGTACGATATCTCTTTTATCTGCCGGGGAATTTATAAATTCATTACAAAATTGTTTATTACAACTTGAAATTTTTCATGTGACCTCAACGAAGCATGACACGAAATCTTGGGATAGCGTATTCCCATCTTGTTTTGAAGTATTATAATTATCAAGAGTGAAATTAAATACATAAATGGGTTTTTATTGCTTTTGAATGAGTCAAAACATCACCTGACAATTTTGATTTGACAATTCAGCGACGCTTTAAGCTTTCAGAATATATAAACGATACGTTAGGAATGTTGCTATTGCAATGAAATGATAGACCGTAATTTGCTGCTCAGATTGTAATTTAGTTTCCAGAAGGTAACACACTTCTATGAATTTTGAATATATTATATTACTTCCAGGGAGAATATTGCGAATCAAACAAGCGGATTCATGTCATTGCATATTCATCCTGTTTATTAATTAACTGTATAATGAGTTATTTAAACTTTAAAATGTTCATGAGCTTTCATTGGTGGTAAGAATTAATGTTCCCCTATGGGCAACCTTCCTTGAATGAATAAAGCAGTGTAAGTAAGCAACGCGTTTACAATGTTGCTTCTTCACATTATCAATCATTCCACATTTAAGATAATATATTTTCCAGGAAATAGAAATCTGCTTTAACCGTAAAGTTGATATAAAGTGGAAAGTCGATGTTTTTAAGTGGAAATTTAAAATAAATAAATTTTGTCTTCTTGATTTACTTATTGTATGTATATGTAGGTTTGAAATGGTACTGGAATTGGTGTTATCGTTATAGGCATATCACTAGCGAAATCATCACTCAAGAAGCTGGTACATATACCTGCATATCGGTTTGTGTATCGGTCTCTCTATCCACAGGGTATCTCGATGATCAAATATCTCGTATGTCCTTAGACTTGACATTTTTCTTTATGCCTTATTTCTATAAAAGCAACATGTAGATGAATGATGGTGTATGTGAGAGAGAGAGAGAGAGAGAGAGAGAGAGAGAGAGAGAGAGAGAGAGAGAGAGAGAATTTGACAATTTCTTTTATTTAACCTGCCCTGGCTTAGACCAAAGGTCCACTCTTCCGCCAGGACAGGCCCCAAACATTTTACAATTTTATCATTCATTATTACAGTTGTTGTGGAAATAACATGTCTTACTTGTGCACAAGCATTTTTACATTCCATTGTATACATGTCTGTACATTACATGCTTGTAACAAGGTTATTCCTGCAATACACAATGATATTATAAATTCTAAATATTAAATAATAAATATATATATATATATATATTTTTATTTTATTTATTTTTTTAGCATTGCACAGTCAACAATACATATTAGAGATAAAGTGCAAGTATTACATGCAATAAATATAACTATTCCTTTCAAACTAACCTAGACACCGCAAACACTTTAATAAATCACATGCATTTAAACATGCATAATAAAGAGTTTAATAAATATTCATTATAATTTATACAAAACAAAAATAAAAACAACACAGAACAATTATTTACATGCAGAGTTTAATAAATATTCATTATAATTTACACACAAAGAAAAGAAAACAACACAGAACAATTATTTACATGGTAATCTAAATTTAATTTAATTAATCACATATTTTGTGTTTACAGCAGTGATGTAGTAATTACTCATATCTAGCCAACAAATGATTATTTAGCCTTTTTTTAAACAAAGAAATACTAGGAGCATATTTAATACTGTCATCTAGGTTGTTTAATAATCTTATACTCCTTACATGATAAGATTTATTATATGTTACAGTTCTATGAATTGGAAACTGTAAAGTAATGTTACCAAATCTTGTTTCCCTACCATGCACACGGTTCATCATTATATATTGATGGAATAAATAGTCTGGTTTCTCAAACATCAAAATTTTATACATCTGTAATAGAACACTGTACTCAATTCTTTCATTGATCTTTAGCCAACATAGCTCTTTAAAATAAGCAGTAATATGCGCATCTATTGGTAAATTGAAGATATAACGAATACATGCATTTTGTGCTCTTTGTAAGCCTTTTGCAGTTTGTTCATTGTTTATATCACAAAATACGGCATTGGAATAGTCAAAATATGGAAAAAATAAGGGTAGATACAAGCGTTTTTTTTATATGTACATTTGGATTGAAACAAAGCCTCTTAAGCCTATACAAACTTTGGTATACTCTCTTATGAATATAATTAACTTGTTTCCGACCATGACAGCGTATTACACACTCTAACGCCTAGGTTAACAACAGTATGCTCATAATTAATTGCAAACCCATTTATTGTTACATGCAAAATCTCATTTAAGTTAACATTAGATAAAAGACGAGGTGTTCCTAATATTATCGGTTTGCATTTAGCTGCATTCAGGCTTAGCCCATGGTCAGTGCACCACTTATACAACATTGTAATATCAGCGTTTTAGGCGGTCAACAGCAATATTAATTTTCATCCAACTGACAGTGCGTGTACATTTGCATGTCATCAGCATATAACATTGTCTTACAAAAAGTAATAGGTTCATCTATTCTATTTATTTACAAACTAAATAACAATGCCGACATTGTTGACCCCTGAGGCACCCCTACAGGGTTGCAACCTCCATTCAGACAGTACAACACTTTTGAGTTTTAACTCTTTGAACTCTATTTACTAAATAATAGCAAAACCACTTAAGAACTATGTCATCAAAATTATATGATTCGAGTACAGACAATAGTAGCCTATGTTTGACACACTCAAAAGCTCGACTAAAGTCCAAGAGCATTAATATTGTTAACTTCCTCTGATCCATGGCTCGTCTGATATCATCTGTTACTCTTATCAGGGCAGTTTTGAGTGCTGTATACAGGGCGATAACCAGACTGGTATTTGAACAAAATATTATTTACATTAACATATTCGCTGACCTGTTTATATGCAAGCTTATCAAGAATTTTCCCTAGGACACACAGAATATTTATAGACCTGTAGTGTTTGCATTCTAAAGGATTATCAATCTTTGGTAATGGCAGAATTTAATGCTCTCTTCCACTGACTAGGATAAACACTATTATTAAGTGAGTAGTTAAAAATGTAACATAAAAACATATTTTTATTTCATCATACACTAATTTGATGAATTTTAAATGGTATGCCATCATTTCCCACTGCATTAGAGGAAATGTTTTTAATCTCACTATGAATTAATTCTACAGTAATATTAGTAAACTTAAAATTATTATGAGTCTCTCCTAGTTCTCTCTTACTCTTGTAATATTCAATCAGGTTATTGTCTATACCATTATTAACACCACAAAAATAGTTATTAAGGTCATTGATGTTAACAATAGGTCTGAAATATGTTTCTTTTCCTTACCAGCACCCTGACTATTTAAAATCTTCCATAAGTCTTTGCTCGACTTTTGTTCCTCTAGTAACAAACGAAAATGACGATTACTCGCATCTCTCTGTAATCTCTTATTCTATTTCTTAACTGTCTGTACTCTTCCCAGTCCCCCACATTTTTTGTTCTAACATAACGCTTATATTTAGAGTCTCTATGTGTCCATCAACCCTTTCAGTACTTCATCTATCCAAGGACAAGGTTTTCTTTTTCTTACGAATAACTCGTTCAGGTACAAATGTATTAAATAATTCTAACAATCTCTCCTCAACCACATTTACCATTTCATCAATATTATTACTACTATACACATTGCCCCAATCCGTATTTAAACATTCATTTTTTAAATTAATGATATTCACATGCTTAAAATCTCTTATAACTAATCTGTTCTTAGTTACATTTAACTTAATTTCTTAAATTTAATTCTACGTAAATCAATTCATGGTAAGAAATCCCTGAAATAGCCAACTGACCATGCTTTTTTACCTTATTTACATCATTCACTATAATTAAGTCCAACAGCGTATCGCTATTAGGTAAATGATAGGTTGCATTCAGTGGTAAAATATTAAATTAAGAGCAGCAACATGATTCAATAATGCAGTTCTATCAGCAAAAACTCTATTAGAGCTGAGATCAGTATTAAAATCACCTAACATTAATAAATTATCATGTGTGGGCATTAAATTAGCTATAATATCAAACAGCTCGGCTATTCCAGACGCTTTTGGGGGGCGATATACTGCACATAACAAACCATTTCCAGACACACAGTAACTTCTAACACAATATACTCTACTTTCTTACTATATCTAGAGTCGGATGAGGCTATTATTCTATAACTTAGATTACTTCTAAGGTACACAGCTATGCCACCACCTCCTTCTTTTCCTTCTCTGTCATGCCTTATCATATTATACCCATCGATCATATAAGGCGCTGATTTGCATAACTGGATCTAAAAATGTTTCTGTAGCTACTATAATAATAAAACATGTTATCACTGAATAACTGAAGGAAAGATTCTCTGTGTGCTCTCAAACTTTCAACATTGATATGTGCAGTTTTTAACGTTTTTTTAGACGTACGAAAATAACTTTTAAGTTCATTTAAAGAATTCATGCTATCATTCAAAAATTTCATCACTTGTTTCCATCATCAGTGAAGAAAAAAAACTATACCATAAATAATGTACGCTTCATATAAATAAAACACAGAACAAAAACAATAAATAACAAGTATACGAATAGTGTGACGTTTGAGAGGTATAACACATAAACAGCATTTTTCGAGTGCAACCTAAAACTAAACATACAAATAGACAATGTACAGCAGGACGATATAAAGTCAAATGAGTCTTTGAAGGTCAGCTTTACAAGTTGATGATTACATAACGCTCCCCTTGATTCTTCCGCATAAAAAATTCGCCCATTCTTCACCCACAGGAAAGTGTAATGTTTATCTGCCTTCACTTGACGCGCCGCATTCAGCAACAGTCTCTTCGCCTTTGTAAGACTCTCGTTCACGTACACCGGTGTGGACTCGCCTGCCATGTAACCCAGGTCCCGGGAACTAACGTTTCTCTTCTATCGTCTCTTCTCTAGAAAAGCCTCCATATCCAGCTTACGGACAAATTTTTACCACGATTGCCTCCGAGCGTCCTGACACAGCCCCGAAACGATAACAGTTGTCTATCATGTCTCTATTGAAATCGAAACCAATCACCTGTGAAATCTTGCTAAAAATATCAAATAAATTTTCTTTTGCATTAAATGGGTACGCCATAGATCTCGACAAACATTTTCACTGGTTAGCATTTTTCACATGTTCCAACGTGTCAACCTTAACAGTTAAATCACGTTGGATTTACGTAAATTAATATTTTCTTGTCGCAAATCTTCGATATCTGCAGCCGTTTTTTAATACTGCTTTGCTCAGTTCCTCCATCTTCTTACCGTTTTCGACTATCCACTCGCCATACGTGTTCAAAGAATTAGTGATCTCCAAATTGGATTGTCTTATTTCGCTTCTTAAGTTTAAAATTTCAGTAAACAGCTGTTTCAATGATATCTCGCCCGTAGGGTCAATGACCGGTACCGATATCTCACGTGACTGCCCCATTACGCAAATCCCCCAACACTTGCCGCTATCTTATCTGATAGTACAGATAACGAACTTGCACTGCAACTGCCGAACGTCCTTGTCCTTACATGCAAGACAGGCCCATTGATATTGTAATCTAGAATAATTGTCCTTATTTATATCTGCACACTAAAATTAAAATGGTAATTGCCGTCACATTTATGGCAAACAGCTCTATGAGCGTTGTACGAAAAACCTTTCAGGCACTTTAAACACGCAATATTCATGGAACTACTTTTATTAGAGTCTGAATCAGAATCATTATTACTTTTAGGCTTTAACTTATCACTGGACAACTTTATAGGGGTATTATCCCCTCTAGTAACTTTTAAGCCGTTACACGGATCACACTTCCAAATAGAATTACTTGTAAGAATAAAGCACAATTTATAGCTTTTTTAACTGATTGATTAAAACTTCAAGGTTTAAACACTTACCCTTTTAGCCGTAACCAGTTACTTCTAGATATTGATGCTGAAATGTGAGTAGATGCGACCATAAACTGCTAGTAAAATGCACTTAACCCGTAATAATCCTTGTAAAACTTTGTGCAATACAGGGCTTATAATTTACTTTTCATTTTTAAGAGCCACTTTAAATGTAAAATATTAGGACCACTACAGGTTGTAAATTCTAAGAATTAAAAAGTTTGTTGAAAGGTTATAGGAGTTGAAAAGTGACTTTAAAAAAATTATAATTTATATAACAATAAACAAGGTACGAAATAATATTAACTTTAAAATAATATATAAAGATCTATTCATTTTTACAACTACTAGTCAAACACAATTATTAACATATCTACAAATCTAACAGCTTGACATAAGTGTTATACAGTTAAATTCCACTTACAAGGAATATTTAATTATTATATGCTTAATTATACGATAATATAACCAGTAACGTATGTTGTCATACCTCATATACAGCCATTTCTAAACAATGAATTATTACGCTACAAACACCTAAAAATTCCCACGACATATTTAAAGTACCAGTAAGACGTACTGTTTAAAAATATAACTATAGGCTTGAATAAAAATTGTTTAAATAGTTTTAGCCATCAGTTAAATAGGTGCACTTTTAGAGCTATGTAAAAGCTAGTTTTAGTCATAAACAACAACTTAGCCTAACTTAAACAACACAATTGTAACAGAACTTTTATTCTTTATAGGTTATTTTTAAACTAATACAACTGCATCTATATCACAGGAACAACTTAGGAACTTTAATTTCGTAAAAACAATTCATCCAAAAAAATAGACCGCACTAAAAATTAAACTTCCTTGGCATTTTGTTTTGTTTAGAAAGACAAGCACCTTCCATTCTCTAACTTTCTTCATGGTTACTTTGTATAGAAGGGTGTTCTTCCCACGAATGGCTTTTACTCGAATGAGGTCATTTATGTATTGTCTAGAACCTTCGTTTTGTCTGGTATAGTTGAAGTCCTAACACTCGTGGTTCTCAAAAAATCTTCAAGGTTAATTTTAAAGGCATTTTTTTCTTTTTTCAAAGGCAGCTTTGAAGCCGCTGAAGTTGTAAACTTTTTTGATTTTGTACAATGACTTTTCAACCCTACGGTGGAATCGCTCGACATAAATGTGTGGCCTGGCTCAAAGAAGTTTATTTCAGTAGACTGGGCAGAAGTTTTTCAGCTGCTTAGACAAATAATCAAGAACTTATAAAAACCCAATTTTTGTTCTGGACAGTGCAGTTATCAATCCAAAGTGAAACTCTTTTGGCATCTCCGACTACCGTTCTACAAACCTTGTAAATGTACAAATTATAACTTATTTTTTTGTCTCTTAAGCCTTCACGGCTTATACAAGCGCTTATTTAGGCCTCTCTTTTTTTAACAGCAGGTATGAAACTCTCATTGGTTGTGTGATTAGTACTGATTTAAACATGTCGCAGCAACGTGGCAACAAAGTCACTTTTTAAAGAACTGCAGAATGTATAATTTCACCATTTTCCCAAACCTATTGCCTATTTTCCTACGCGTCCTATTTGTATGCTTCTCTGGCATATTTTTTCGTCTCAGTATTAGATTGATTAAATTGACGTTTTATATAGTCTTGATGAACGTTGTATCTTTATGGACATGAAAAGAAAAATGTTTAAATTTTTTTTTCCCAAGTTTACAAAAGTAATATTTAATTATTATAGAAACTTAAGACCAATAGAGTTCGTAAGACCACACAACTCCCCCATGTTTTTCTTTGAAATTCTCTAGCATCTGGAGGGTAGTTAGATAACTTTGCAAGTATATGTGGTTAGTTTCTTGCTCTTGCAATCGCAGGTTCAAAGCATTCAATATGATTTCTTATTACTAAATGATCAATTTTTTTAGCTCTACGCTGTTTTCGATTGCCACATGCTGGTGAAACTACACTCACGGATAATATAATATTAACTTTTAAATAATATTTTGTGCACTTTCGAACATTTTAAAATAGTAACAGGCTCCATAAATGTTCATGGAATCAGAAGTTATCAACACTTCAATATGGACAAAAATGTCATTTACCACATATATGTTAGCCTATATGTTTACCACCTGTAGCCTATCAGGGCAGTATACCAAAGTGTATTTTGATTGTAAGACGATTGTTTGGCTAATTAAACCACTGCTTGAAAGAAAATATTCTTCAGACCCACTCGGTAGTGAGTGAAGTAGATTTATGTACCAATTATGAATGAACAGTATACTCGTATTATAACGAAATAATACAGCATACTGCTAACGTAGCTTGGTGAACGTAACAGTACAATTTTTATAATTTGAAAGCTATGTAGCTAAAACTAGAGACAGGTAGTCCATCGAACCACAGATGATCTACCCATTAACAAGTGGACTATCTATCTAAAGATGGTCCATCCAAATACATTTGGTTCAAGCACAAATACCTTGTTCATCCACATTCGAGTGATCTATCCAAACATATTTGGTTCAACAAACTAGAAGTGGTCAACCCATCCACAGGTGGGCCACCTACAAACATGTGCCTACTAGCGTTTATACATAGGTGAATTAAATTAGTTAAAACTGCGGATGCTTTCTATTATTTAATTCTGCTGTAATTACTTTCATACTAGAGTTTGTTTTTGTTTATTTTAAATCAACGTAGAATAACGTACAATAGCTTTGGTCCGTGAACCAAAAGGCTTTCTTTAATAAGAAATATAGATCTGAAATTCATTATTCTTGAATAGAAATCAGTCTATTAGCTGTAAAATATAATAAAAACAGCTGTTTTGATTGTGCTCTATATAGAAAATACAAGCTTACGAAAGGCTGGAACTCTCTCTTCGTAATAGTTGGAATAGCGACATAGCTTGAAGCCAAAACGGATGTAAATAGCACATTGTTATGTGTTCAATAAAATGTCTGGCGTGGGAGCCCGTAAAGTTTCAATTTTATGGCACTTAACTCGGCAGTCTTTTGTTTTGTATTCTACTGGTATCTTGCTCTGAACTGACTTTCATACTTTTCAATTTTAGCAGTCTTAGTTACTTAATAGTTTAGACGCTAGTCACATATAGCTATTTAACTTTAGGTACTTGAACTATATTTAGTGACTTACTATTACGCAACATTCTTTACTTTTACTAATAAGATAATGATGTACTAGTTAGCCACTTATTGCTATATAACATTGAGTACTATGTCTATCGATCTGCAATCTAATAACACACAGTTATTGGAATAAATCATTGGTTAATGTAGCTAGTCAGGTATTACTATTTAAAACGTTTATTTCTAGTCAAGTTAAAACTATTACACAGTGTTATAAATTTATTATGTACATAAAAAGTGTTTTTTGCTCATTATGAAATAAAAAGTAGTTAGTACTATAAAACATACTTTAAGAATGGTGCATATTTTTGATCCGTTGTAACATAATTACCTGATTTAATAAGTGTTCAAGACAACCTGCGTTTAGTATGGAATCATTTATATTTTTACTGTGACATATTTTAATAATCAGTATTAATCGAGGAAGTGTATTTATACTGGAATTAAAATTTTATGAACCCCGATGGTCTATGATTACGATTTATACTTCAGTAATGTCTATCTGTAATGTTTATCTTCACGCACATTTCTGCCCATAAATATTTTTGTTGGTTATAATAACTCTCTAATAGAATCAAAACTAAATTTACAACTTTTTCCTCGAGTATTTCAGGATAGCGTTGTGAATGCGTCATTTCTATGACACATAATAACATACCCGTTTAAAGAATCTTCATGGGGCAAAGGTTCATTTACAGGGAAAGACACGTTGTTATTATAAAGTAAAGTAGAACCCCGTGGAAAACTACGCATTAAGGAGAATAGAAACAAAAATTACTTGTAAAAATGTTACTCCTCACAAAAATATGAGAAGCCCTAATGTGTCTTTTTACGATGAGATTATGTTGATTAGTTTATTGCGATTAGTTGTAATTTTTATGATGCACAGGCCGTTAGTGATGATGAAGCAAACGCCTATTAGACCACTTACCGTAATTAAAATCCTCTCCTATAGTTACAATTCTACGGGTTAAAAATTAATAAACAACTTCACAATTACATATCTATCTAAGAGCAAAACGTTTCGTAAGTGAACCTTTTTTATATTTCAAATAGAACCACAATATTTAATATGTATGTTGTTGTAAATGAGACAAAACAGTAATTAAAACTTTCGTAGATATTTATGTACTCTCACGACATATAATAATATATGTGAGTAGGAATATTTATGAAAATTGACGGAAAATTGTTTATATTTCTAAGTTCTTTAGGTTTTTGTATTACATCACAGTAAGTAATAAGTTTATATGTATATTTTAAATTTTTATTCTATATAATTTTACTGTAATAAAGAAATACAATAATGAGTATTAAAATGTTTATAATAATATGTATTTTATCCCACAGTATGGTACCAGGCTGTTTATCACAAATAACTTTTATTCCAACTCATCGAGCTTCGCTAGTTGTAATTTAAATGCAAATTTCATACTCTTTGCTACCAATTCTTCTTAATTTTAAAATCCACATATGATTCTTTATACAAAAACCAAAAATGTATACGCTAAAATTAAATATAATAAATAATCCAAATAAACATGTTAAACAACTTAGGAACTTAGTATGTATGAAATGTTTAGTTAAGTAATTGTGAACATGAAACTTAAAAAGCGAAATAATTAAAATTCATTGTGATGTATATAGAGTAACTAATAGAACTAGTCGTTCACTAATTGCCCATTTGTACTCTGTTAAGAATATATATTTTTTTGTAGTTTTCTGCTCTACTGCTATTTTTATTATAGTGTTTACTGCTGAGTAAATGTAGGCTTAGGTAAGGAAATTGAATGGATAACGTGTTGAACAAAAACCATGTTATAAGGTGGGAGAGACGACAAAGCCGATCTCCCCGTGACATCAGACTGTCTCGTGATCCCATCACACCCGCTGTAAATGGTTTCTTGGTAACGAGTTTAACCTCTTTTTTATGTTTTTGAACCTTTATAAAACGTATCGTGGGAAACCGATGAATATTTAGTATGTTATCAATGAAGACTTACTATTCTATAGCAGTTAAAAAAGCTCGGTGAGGTTTTTTTGTAAAGAGGGGTAGCCTATTAAAAATTTAGATGGGCCTGTGATATTTTTTTGCCATTAACTGTGTAGTAATTGAACCGGTGAGTGGAAAAAGGGAATAACTCGATTTTTTTTTAGGAAAATATGTGAGATAGCCATTTTGTTCCTTAAAGATAGCTTTATTTACTGAGTGGAAAAAGGGAAATGTAACTATGCTTCTATATCCGTATATTTGTTATGTTTGTTCCGCGATGAGTGGAAAAAGGGAATAACTCGTGAAGTTGTTTCCTTTTTCCACTCAAACGCAGCGGTAGTGGTAGCTACCAACATTCCCTCAGCCAGCTTTACTTTGTTGTTGTTTGCGCCTCAGATGTGTACAACATGTTTTAGTTGTTTCATAAAGTAAACGCTTTAAAAGTTTTAATCAGAAGCTATGATAGTTAAGTTCCGTATACTTTTAATTAATGTAAATATCGTAACTTTTAGTGACTGTATAATAATTTAGTGTCCTAAGTGGTGTATAAACGAACTTGTACAGAACAGTGTTTTTAGGTTAGGCTTAGAAACTGAACTGATTTAAAAATTTAAACCAAATACAGTGTTTTTAACTTTTACAGCGTTGCAACGTGATTTGGTTACGTTAGAAGCTATTTAACGTTTGGTTACGTGATAGTGTTATTTAATGTAAATATCGTAACTTTTATTGGTCTGCACAATTGTAGTGTCGTAAATGGTGTACAATTAGTGTCATAAATGAACTTAAACTGAACAGTTTGTTAGGTTAGGCTAGAAACTGAACTGATTTAATTAAAAACAGATACATTTTCATTAATATTTACAAAATGAGTTCATTCGATGATGAAGCACCTCAACCTAAGAGGAAAAATGGTGTTGTAAATAAAACATAATCATAAGAAAGAGAAAATAAAGATAGCTAAACTGGCAGATAGGGAATATTTCAACGCCAAAGGGGTTTTGATACCAGTTAAAGCTACAGGACCAGGACTGTGAATGTAGAGATCTTTGTACTTCCAAATTTACTATGAAGAGAAAAATAACATCATATTAAATATATATTCCAGAGAATCCAAAAATGAGCAGGATACATATTTAATGGGGTTATATGAACGTTCCAATATAAAATGTAAATCAGCTAAAGAAGATAGTGTAAAGAAACAGACTTCTACATTCAGGTATTTCGCAATGAAAAATACTGAGAGAGTTAAAATATGTAGGAAGGCATTTCTCAGCCTGCATGGCGTTTCAAAACAAGGCTGTTTTTAGGTTGTCAACCTTAGTTGCTGAGAACAAACCTCCTATTGATAAACGAGGCAAACATGCAAATCGGGGAAATATTATAGACCCTCAGGTTGTTGTCAAAATAGACTCCCAATACGAGAATTCCAAGGAAAATATCGCACTACAAAAGCAGTTCCAGTTTCATATCTTGACAGTACTCTAACCGTCCAAAAGATGTACGAACTTTTCCTGGAGAAATATCCTGATTTGAAAAATATTATCAAATATGAATACTATTTGAAACATTTCCGACAAAACTATGGATACCGTTTTGGTCGACCTCAAGTGGATGTATGCGGCACATGTGAGGAGTTAAATAGTAAGATAAAGTCGCCTTTCCTTAATGAAAACGCAAAAAAGGGTAGCTGTAACTGAAATGCTAATCCATAAAAGAAAGAACAAACAAATTCTACAATAAATTGCAAGAAATTACGAATATTTGTAAAGAAGATAAAAGCATGACAGGGTTAGTGTTCGACTATATGCAGAACTTGCCTCTACCATTTCTTCCAGTGCAAGAGATGTTCTATTTAAGAAAGCTTTGGATGTATGTATTTTTGTATTCATATTATATCAGATAATACTTCTGTCTTCTACACTTATCATGAGGGAATAGGCAACAAAGGGCCTGATGAGGTATGTAGTTTTCTGAGTCACTATATAACCACTTTTTTGCTGAATCTGTTACAGAGCTTCACTTATTTAACGATGCTTGCGGAGGCAAAATAGAAATCATACGTTAACAAGATTACTAATGGGTTTTACAATAACAGAGAGATTTAAAAATGTGTTCCAATACTATCCAATACGGTGCCACAGTTTTTTGCCCTGTGACCGGAACTTTTCATGTGTAAAACAGGTCATAAGAAAATATGACCGAATGTATACTTGCCTTCTCAGTATAATGAAATGATAGCCTGTACCAGAAAGTCTGGCCTTCCTTTTACTGTGTATGAGGTTTCAAATGACGACGTATTAAATTTTAAAGAATGGGTGGCCATTATTGTTCAAAACAATCAAGTACTTCTCTTCAAAATAATAAAATAATATTTTTTATTAGTAAAATACAGGGAACGAATATAGCTCAGAATTTAAAGGATACATCACTGCATCAGAGTTCATAGGTGGATTACAAGAAGATGTGTTTAAGCTTTTAAAAGTCAAGCTAATGGAGTTTTATCTTCCTACCAATAAAGCATATAATGGCTCAGTGGCTATCGACAAGAAAAAGCTTAATGATGTACAAAAATTTTTAAACATATACCTCAACAATATATTCTGTTCTATGTCAATATTTTATCTTGGAAAAACTAAAAGTAGGCAAGAGGAAGATGAAAATGTCACTGAATAAACCAATATATATAACAAATTAGGTATGATTTGTTTCATGTAAAACAAACCAATTTTAATAAATTCCTAATGTAAAACAATGCTTTGTATCAGTTTATTAACCCTTTATGTCTTTATTACAAAATATTAATTTCTAATAAAATACAAGAAGCATTTCTCAAGCAAAAAAATCAAAAAACACATCTCAATGAGTGGAAAAAGGGAATGACTTTTGAAAATTCATAGCCACCCTAGTAGATTATGGTAATAAGAAAACATCGGTTTTGACGTATTTATTTGTATCATTATTGAACGAAACTCTTTTGTATTGAAAGCTTTTCTAATAATTTAAACAATATTAAAAGTTTTTTTTGTTACCTGGAAAAATTCAGTTTTACTGAGTTATTCCCTTTTTCCACTCACCGGTTCAATTAAAACTTACAGTAACTTTTATTAAATGCATATTCACAATGTATTTACTATCCCCTAAGTTATTTATATGAATTTAATCAATTTAATCATAGTTTTAAACCGATTGTAAAAAAACAACATTTATTGATAGATAAATAAATTATTAATTTATGGCGCCAACAACAGAACTGTATTTTCATCTGCAAATATTCCAATGTCCAATGCAGAAAAATATTAGCATTGTCCTATTATACTAGGAGCGCATTTATCCGAAATTCCATATTATCTTAAGTTTAATATAAGAATTAATATTTTCGTAATACATCTGTTATGATTATAAGTCCATTACAAAGGAAATGAAAACTACTGGACAACATTTTTTCATTTATTTTTGTATATATCCCTAAACATGAAAATCACACTCTGACTACAAAATGTATTTCATAAGTGTTACTGCAGTGAAGTACAAGTTAAAAGCAAAACTATGAGAGAATAAAATTTACGTTAATTAGTAATCTTTACTACTATAAAAATGTACTTATAACTATGCTATTGTATTCTTTTCACGAGTAACTTGGGTACACTGAAGGTCCGATGTGCTTTGTATTAGCAGCGTCGGATGGTTAATGGATTTTAAAATAGCCGGGATATTTTTCAATATATTTTTTCTTTTTTTATAAGCTATTTAATTTTAAAATATTTTTTGGAAATGTTTTATCGTTGGTAAAAAGTACGAAAAGTATCCTAAGTTCGTTACATATAATTAAAAAATATATGTATCAAGAAATTACTGATTAATGCTTCAAAAAAATCATCTTTAATTATTAAATAAAATTTAAATATCCACAGCAGTTAGCCTTATCTGAAATACAGACTGCCTTAAGTAGCTTTTGTCCCATTAGTTTCGCTTAAGGAGGTGCTTCTCTAATATATCTATAAACGGATAATATACGCAGTTCAATCACGCAGCCCAAATGTAGGTAAAGACGTATCAAACTCACTAGCAATTTCAGATGAAAGATGATTTTCGGAGAGTCAATTAACAGAATCTGTGTTGTCGATAACAAACAGGTGGCTGTGATGATGAACGGTGAGGTTGCCGGGCAACGCCACTGCTCTCGTGACCTTCGCATCTCACTACACAACTGTCTTGTCACTACCAAGAGTCCGTGTGATGGGCAAATCTATTTAAATAATTGTATCATGAAATTTAAAAAAATCGAGACCTAAGAGTACCTGTGAGTTTTTAGAGAATTTACCTTGCATTTATATGGGAATTATCTGACAAACATTTTGTTCGGTAAAGCTAGTTCTGTCTGATACCGCACACACAGCGCTACTGTCTGACACTTTTGTTTAGAATTTTAATCCATATAATTCTTACACTGATGGATTCAGTTTCAAATATAGGGCAGTTTGTAACATGGACAAGATTATATGTCTATAATACTTTTTCTTATATATTTTTAATTGGTATTTCTTTCTTTTGTCGATGGATATTGAGCAACCACAACTTGTCAAAAGATGTTAGCTTTTGATGCAATATCTTCTTTTATACTGCTCTATAATCAATTAAATTACTGTATAAATGTACAAAAGCGAACTATTATTTTAAATTTAATATGGAGAGATTACTTTACTTTTCGGTGATTCATAGATATAAATCTATCATTATACTATTCATTACTATAATATTTTCTGGGTTAACTATTAAAATAAAAAATACGAAGGTTAAAATTATTTTTAATAGTACTAAAAAGAGACATGTTATACTCAATTCATTTTTATCCCGCATACTCAAGTTATTTAGAAAGAAAAATAGAATTGAAGAGAAATTATTACATTATGTAGTATAAAATATTCCAAGATATGAGAGATAGAAAATGTGATATAGGATGTGTGAGATTTAAAGAAGAGGTTTAAAACGTTTGATTTTAAATTACTTGCCCATTTATACACAGAACATTTTCAAACTTTACAAAATTCAATAAATACGTTTTAAAAATATTAAGTGAAAATGTTAGTGCAAAGTAACGTTAGGTAAGTTTTTAATACTTTTCAGAATCCGAATAAAAAGTTAATATTATTGGTATACTCTACATAAATACAATATGTACGTTTATTACTTCTTATTTTGTTTTATACAATATTTGCGAAAATGATAGTGACAAAAAAGATTTTTCCTTATCCAAAAAATTTACTTATATTTTATTGATCTATGAATATTTAAATTACTATGATATAAATGGAGAAACAAAAAGTAAGGGTAATAAATACCTAAAACATACAAAATTATAATTGTAAAAGGAAATAAAAATTTGTATTTACGACGCATTTCTTGTCACATAGAGGGGAGAGTAAGGTCCATAAACTAAGTATTGGAAAGCGAAAGTTAGTCTTAGTGTTTTCAATTGAGGAAGGTCTGCGTCCACTCTGACTGGAAGAGTAATGACTAGAGTAAACAGCCCAAACTTTACTAACTCTACCACTCAGTCATGGGTATCTTGGACCCACATTTTGGAATTCTTCTGTTAGTTACTGTTATTAAAAATAAACTAGAAGGCTTTCATTTAAATGTTAATATAATAGTTTTCTTAATATTATTTTACTTTTCCTTTCTATAAGTTATTAAATTTTATTTAATAAATACCATTGCACTCGCACTCTCGCGTTGTAGTATCATCTGTTATACACCGGAGCTTCTATTATTTGACCACTGCTATGTAACCTAACTTAAGTATCCAAAAAGAGCACATATCCTGTAGCAAGATGCCTAGCGCAAGGTTTTATCTACCGAAATTTCTCTTTTGTCCACCGAGAGTTGGAAAGATTTTTGGGTGTGATTATCTATCAGTCCATAGAACATATCGAGAGCAAAATGAGCTATAGCTATAATCCGACAAAACCTGTTACGCAACAATTGCGTATTCCTACCTTGTTTCTATGTTTCTCACATTTCTATAATTCGTTTGACAATCGCTGCTTTGTGATCAATATTTAAATCTATTACAAATATTAGCTGAGGTAAGGTATATGAAGAATCGTTTGTACAGTATTTTGCTAGCTGATAGCTCCATTAATCACAATAACTCAGCTTTTCGTCTAAGATAAGTAGCTTAACTTTTGAGTCCAAAGTAACATTTCTATGGGTTATTAAAACTTTACTCAAATTAAAATGCAGTCATCTAAGTTTATTCATTCAAAAACAGGGATTTTATAATACTAAAATATGTGTTGTGCCCAGCTTGTCATGCGGGCGAGTTTATGTAATCACCCTGATGTGTAATGCACTGTATGGTTCTGTGTTAATGAATCGTTTCACTGTGAGCTGGTCTATACAATGGAGAGATTTTTATGTTTTTATTCAGTGGAAATACTATGTTGTATAAGCTTACCAGCTTTCGTGTCATATAAAAATAGTTTACTTAAATTACAAAATCTACATTAAAAAATGTATAAAACAATGAACTCTGAAAACACATGAATATCGATTATTGCTGATTTTAATGTAACTATGTAGTTTTTCTTTTTTGCTTATGTAATAAAACCAGATATTATTTGAAATTTATTTATGTGAATATTGTATCTATCGATGCTTGAAGTATGTAAGAAACAGTTGCGACTCCATATTAAAAATGTTGAAACTATTGCAGTATACAATATGCCACTGTATATTTTTGTACATACGTGAGCAATTGTTATTTATCATATTTGCCCTACCAGAAATACTTATTCTAACAGTAAAGGTAGATTTATGACGAATTGCAGTTTAAAAATACTATGCAATAACTATCCAGATATAATAACGTTAACCTTCAATGGAACTCCGTCTTGAGTGATAATAAGTATTTTAATACGACAGCCAGCGTACTAGGGCGTCTGCTGCAGTCAAGGTACGTCTTGATATGTCTGTGTGAATTTCGTAAAAATGTATCAAATAATAAGAAATCGTCAAACTTCCTACAACTTTCTTACTGTACTTAAATATTTTTATTAACTTGTTTCCTCAACTGTCAGCTAAATAAAACAATGTTGTAATCATTTTAGAAGAACCTTAAAAAATAAGTTATCACACACAGAAGCAGAACAAAATTATGAATTTAGGAGTTAGAGCAGTAACAGGAACACGTTTTAGAAGTAACTAAGTGGAAGGATTGCATATGCTGCGAAAGTTGAAACGCGACATTTTGGATAACTAAAGTACGATTAAGGTGTTGTGTACTAAAATAACTAAAAAAATTGGTTAAACGCCCAATGAAAATGGCGGCAACGTAATTGTTCGTTTAAAATATATTTGTATAACTCCAAATTAAGTAAACTAGAAACTCAAACAAAATACTATGCGCTAATTAAATTAAACCCAGGTGGACTCCTGTAGCTCATGACGCAGGAAAATAAATCTAAACATGTTCCAAAACAGTGGTCGAAAATGCCTGAAATCATAGAACACTTGAATGCCTACTTAATTTCTAATAGTGTTATTATTATTAATTAAATGAAACAATGATTTCAAGCCTCTAGAGAAGTTCGTTTTCGAGATATCGCATGAATAAACCGATATAAATCAAATTTTTCTAGCCCCTTGAGAAATTATTTGTCAAATTAAACGTGTGCGTTTGTTCTTTTTGATAACATCATTGTCTTGTTGCTTAACATGATTTTAAAATGGTGTTTATAATATGTTATCTAAAATTGTGAGCAATTTCATGTACGAGTAAGGAATATATTGAAACCAATTGAGGTTGCTATATCAATGTCACCAGAGTATGCGAAACGTGTTGAGTCTTCAGACAATTTGTAAATATTTACATAAACATCAAAATAAAATAATAAGACTTTATTAAAGAACGAATACTTAAACATATATATGCCTACTAAAATGAGACTATAAAGGGTAATGAGGAAGAAATGTTTAATTTGTTTAAAACCTTTACTATGAAACGGGTCATATACTGGTACTGACTTTAGGACAACCAGGATAGTAGTATGGTGCCTTCTCCGCTGTCAGAATAATATTAATTATTAACGTCAAATCTGAGATTAATCCATAGTATAGATAAAAACACCTTACATTACAAAGTTCTTGTAAAGTAATTTATAATAATGGAATGATATTATGAATCACTGTGAATAACGTTATTCGTCTGAAAGCAAAGTATTGTCAACAATAATATTTGTAGAAATAGAGTCAATGCACCGAAAGATTTCTTCATTAAAGGTAAGCCAATACACTAATGATGTCTCGGGGCGAGAAGGGAGTCGAAGGCTAGCGGTTGCTAAGAGACGCCACAATGTCGTTGTGGCAAGCTCTTAATCTAAACAAGTTTCTCTCAAAGGCTACTCATCCCAATTCAGCATTGTAATAACTGTGCTTTCCATTGTCACTGTCAGATGCAGTAAAAGCCACAAAGAAAACAGAGTAAGCCTGTCATGTTTCTGGAACATTTTAAACGGCTACAAGACGAATGGGTAAACTTATTCTTAATGTAGATGTCCCTTTTAATATTGTTTAAGATATGTTTTAATGATTATATATTAATTTAAGCTTGTGTATAAAGAAATCTTTCACATTCTAGATTCCACCGAATATTTGTGATCCCTCATATCTTCTTCAGTAGTATTAAATAAAATATGTAACACTAAAATCTACATGGGAGTTAATGATAATAAAATGTTAATTTTGCTGGTAATTAGTTGCTACTATAATCACATAACATTAAATGAAACAGACAACTAACATTCTAAATTATTCTAATCAATGGAATAAGAACTATTGCAAAATCAACACGTGTTTTATATTTAGGTGTTTTAAGACATACAAAAATACTCTCATAATATTTAAGTTGGAACCCTGGAAGCCTGTGTGTCAGAGCTGTATAATAGAATGTATTTGACATCCAATAATGTAATAGCTGTCGATATATACCAATTATGTATACAAAATAGTAGTTTTAGATACCTAAAATGAATCTATGAAATGTCATGTTCGTTTGAAGGGATCCAAAATATAGTCGTTGACGGAGAATGAAGTAGTTCAAAAGGAACCCTCACCCCGCATTGTTTTGACATCAGACACACCCAGACTACAAAAAATAGTGCAATCGGATTTCAGGAGTCGAGTCTGAAACAGCATCAGATTCAAATGCTGCACGCAGGAGGAGGGTGAACTGGAACTAAACTCAACATTCGTATCGAATCAGCCCTTCACGCCATAGCTGCTTTATTTCTACGATTTAATTCATTATTTTTTTTTAATATTTGTGTAACTTATAAACACAAACATAAATTTCATAGTACTACACAACACTTTGTTACTTGTTGTACTGGTAACTTTGCCAATATTTTAAAAACTTACATGTTACGTTACATGTTTTAACAAATCTTGATTTATGAGCTATACAGTATTTCAGTAGAATTCAAGTAAAGAAAAGAAATGAAAAATATTGTTTCTCGTTTAATAACGTCACATAATTTTTTAATTCTATATTTTACAGCTGTCCTAATAGTTTCATAAATCAGTTCGGTACGTTTAAATATGATTTATAACAATCAGTTTAATGCGAGTGTTTATTTAAAAGTGAAAAATATGTTCCGTTTACTTCTTTGAGTTTATACTATGTACACTTAGTAGCTACTACTAACTAATGGTAATAAATAGAATGAAGGTTCATTGTTGGAAAGACATTTAGTTTACTATTCTAGTAACAAATACCCTTTCTCTTGTTTCTATCAATAATAGTTTTAAGTAAAATAAACCCCTTATTTTAATAATCCTCTCATGTGTATTATCTGATTAAATAAGTATCTATATATCGAACTCCTCCATAAATATGAATAAATTTACCTGCTGAGAGTTTAATCAAAAGTTTATAGTTCATACTCGTTTAATAAAACGAGTAATAACAACCAACAGTTAAGGATCCATACCGTTATGCATACTTTATTTGCATTCCTTTATTCTGGCATGAAGACGTTGAGTATAAATTAGTATTATAACAACAGTATAATACCCAAACCTCAATCTTGGCACACCGTCTTTCGCCTTGTTGGGCCGCCCTAGAGTATCCTCTCTTTCTTATTTGTGAATTACTCTTAGATTAGATTATTATATGAGCAATTTTATAAAATGATAGACTAATAATATAGATCAGATATATATTATTCTAAATTGTATATTAACAAAATGTTTTTATTTTCACATTTTGTTAATGACTAAAATATAGTTAATATATTAGGGCTTATGCAGGATCAATGAGTTACGTATACGTATACATTACTAAGGTATTGGACAATATGATCCATTATATCAGTTGTGAAATGACTTTCTTTTGAAATTACTGTACTATTTAAAAATGTAAACACAATGCTTTACAATATAGCGCGTACTTGTTTTTAATGAGTAGTAATAACTGTACTTTCTCTAATTAAATAAACTATAGTATTAGATATGTAGTTTTAATTGAAAGCATTTTCTTATTTTTATAAAAAAGTTTCCATATTTATTTTGTATATAAAATTATTTTAAATTATCAAACAATTAAAAATGAGAAATATTGGCTTAAAAATATATGTTACGGCCGTTTTACAATACATCGAACAAATACTGTATTATGGCGAGATGCTTATAAAATAGAATTGTAATAAAATAATAACATAAAACAGAAACATTTCTATTCAAAATTTAATTTGATCATCATTACAAAAATCGTATCTTTTAAAATCTTTAATACACATTTTTACTAAACATTTTAAATTTAAATAGTGTATTACAATATAAAGTAAGATATACTACGGAGTTTTATGATGATTGTTTCAAACCTAATGACAATCAATATTACGTACTATTTTTAGAGGACTATGAAAACATTATAATTATATGTCCGGATGTGTTCCCTCTTAAATCTATAACACTAACCACCTCTTTTTTTTAAATAGTTGGTTCTATACTGCGTTCTATATGGTCCAAAAACCCACTTAAGATCACAGTGTTTGGCCGAGGGATTTATACAGTAAAAATTATTTTAATAAATGAACAGTTGGTAAAGAATGAATTGAGGGACTTGGAGAGATTTCTGATTTGGTAGGAACAGAATACATAGGGGTTTTTGATTTATAAAAATGGTTTTTAAAAAATTATTTTTTAGAAACATGTCTACAACCCACCAAATTAAAATAATTTAGTTGAAAACTATTGGACCCACTAGACAATGGCTCCATGTGACGATTATTATTTGTCTAGATGGATTTTTTACAATTGCACCATCATGTCTATAAACTTTGGTGACGTGGTAAATTTGTTATCTCTAGCTTACTAGTTCAAGACAATATTTTTTTAATAAAAAAAAAATTATGGTTGCCTGTAAAGTCGGTTTTACGGGCGAAGATTTTACGTGACAACGTCTTTTTCTCGGTAGAATATTCATTGATATGAATATTATTAAATTGCACAATAGGAACAAGGAAATTGAATGAAAATAAGAATTGGACAAATTTTAACTATAGAAATGTATTTTGTTTACTAAAACATTGTACATAATTTGAAATTAATTAAAAATTTTTATTGTAAATGGTAAAGTTGAATAAAACATTTACTAAAATTGGAATTTGAAATTCTTGCTAAACACAGTTAAATTCTAACTCCGCGCGTGGTGATTGGTCGGTTTAAGTTCGTTTGTTTGGTCGCACTGTTATGACAGGTTAGAGGTTATAATTTGTTATTTTAAATGTTTGACTAGCAATACGCGCTGTTTCTTCTCAATCGACTGCATTACGATTGATTGCAGAGTGATTTAAACTAATAATTTACTTAACACTACACTATCAACATTTGTCAATAGTATGACATAACCTATAAACTCAGTTTCTCAACTTTTTGTGTCAATCTAACAATTAATCAATCAATCATAGTTTACGATAATGAAATATCAGTGTACAATTATTTACCTTTATTGTTGTAGTTGTTGTAAATGACGAATCTAAGCACTCCACATTTTCACGAATAAACATAGTTATCTGCTTTATCCCGTGCGGCGGACCCACAGTTATCTGCTTTATCCCGTGCGGATCCCGTGCGGCGGACCCACTGGACGGGCATCGTAACGTTACCGGGCGTTACATTTTTTCATGAGTGACTCCGAGCCGCAACCTAATTTAAGACGTTGTCACGTCAAAATGGCGGTGACCTACTTTTATAGGGTATTATTTATTTTAAAGTACATATACTGTCAGTTACAGAAGTTTGTGTCGCATATTACTGAACACTCTGTGCAATTGTAACAACATTTCATCACTGAAAAGTGACAAAATCGGATAGGTTTTAAGTTAAAGAAACACATTTTAATTTTTCAGCATTCTATACAACCTCAGATTAGTCCTTTATATAAATTTTGATAACTCGATGTATTTATGGTTTTAAACAGGCTAAAATCATGTAAAAATAATAAGTTTGATCTAATTTGAAGAGTGACCTTTTCTTTGTAGCTAAGAAGACTTTCAAAGGCAGGCAGCATTATCAGTTAGTCACCAAAAGTCGGAAGTGTCTTGACCAGAGAGACCACCACAAAAGGCCTCATTAAAACTTTAATAACCGAACAATTTCACAACTCACTGTAATTAAGGCAAGTTTAATTTGTTTACTTGATAGGAGATAGCATTTGCATTTTGCTTTAAAATAGAGATGAAAGAACCACTTTTGTATGACTAAATATGTTAATTTTTAAATTGACAACTCTTTTGACTTTCGAGTTTGTGAAATTTATGTGTTAATATATGGAATATGTTCTTTTGACTGTAAAAATATAAAAATAAAAAATAGTTGGACATGAAAAACTATTTTTTAAACGTTTGCAATTATTATATAAGTGTATTTCAGCCATTAAGGTATCGCATACTGTCAAACTAGAACATAGGACTATTACAATAAAATTCTAAAGGTTGGGTTTATTCTTAAGTTAAGTAGAAGATATCGTTTGTTAAATGAAGTGTGGTTTATGTGTCTGAGGTAAAGGAAAATAATGGAAATATGAAGCAGGTTGTAGAGGCCATTGCAACATGGTTTCCTCGTTAGAAAACTAAACATTTTCAGATTAAAGCTTAATTTTGAGGACTTGTGTAACCGTTTCTCAGTTCTCATTATTTCAATTTTTTGGATGATATTATAGCATTGCTTACATCAAAATGAATAGACTTCTTCAAAATACCCGCAGAGTTAATAAATGTTCCCAATAAAACTATTCTAACTATAAATAATATATCTAGTTCAATTATTTAAAATTCATACACAATGTTTTCCTATTTAAAAATTTTATTTTTTTGGGTTTTTCCTTTTCAACAAAACATAAATAAAATTAATTATTTTAAATTATTGATTTACTAAAATGTAATACTCAAGAAAGTTTCAGAATGCTATTTATAAAAATTATAATCCTTATCATTCATAGCCGAAGGATACGAGTGTTTTATATGAAATCTTGTATGAAACCACGCACAAAATAATAATAATAATTTATTCATAAGAATAAAATTACAGTGCCATGCATACTTTTTACCGTACATTCATAAATTGCAATGACATAATCAAAATAAATATTTCAAGAAAAAGTTTTCTACTTATGATAAACAAACGCGTCAAACAATTGATTTAAATAAATTTTAAATTTTAGTGGCAACGTAAACTAAATAACCAATAAACACATAGTAAACATATTTTTGAGTCAGCTCTAATATTCTGACTTTGTATTTCTAGGAAGCCCTGTTGAAAAGCGTAATTTCAATTGTTACATATATTCATACCTGTAAAAGATAACTTCCGTGGTATTTGAAAAATAACATATCATCCTCATTGTAATACATGGTTTTAAATTAAATTTTTGAAATTTAGTGTCTTTAGACAGACTCCAGTGCTTGGATATTGAGAAAGTCGAGAAATCAAGCATGTGATTGTAATGATAAATTGTGAGGATAAGAAACGATTTAAGTTTCTTTTACAGCAGTAAACATCAGCCATGACCCGTCCATTTTATAGAAAAACATATAATTAACAAGCCTTATAATAATACAATAGTACTACAATTGTAATACTACAATATGCGAGTATTGTAAGTGTTTTTGATGTACATAACGCAAAGTCGGGATTGTAACACCGCTTACAACTTACGAATCGTTGTAGTGATTATAATGATCTTTGATTTTTTGGGTTTTCGTATCCGCCCTAAATACCAGAATAATTATTAAAATGTCTTACAACTTTTATTGAAAATATTAGGTAAATACTAAAAGAAAAAAGACTGCTATATAATAGTGTACAAAGAAAAAGACTGTTAAATACACTAAACCGTTATTCGTTAATGCCTTTATATGCCAGGTTGTACCATATGTTTTAATATTTTTAACCACCAATATTTTCAATTAGTTTACTTATATAGACTTGAAAGCAAGAGTAAGCTTCTTAGTGTCAACACTTCTTATGTATACTATTTAGAAAATAGATGAATACAAGCAATTTCATTAAAATAAGGAACTCCTGGTAAGGAAGGATGAAAAAGGGGTAAAATTTAAAATAACGAAGTTTATCTACACTAATATTATAAAGAGGAAAACTTTGTTTGTATGTTTGTTTGTTTGTTTGTTTGTAATGAATAGGCTCAAAAGTACTGGACCGATTTTAAAAATTCTTTCACCATTCGAAAGCTACATTATGAACGAGTAAACATAGGCTATATTTTAGTTTGGAAAAAATAGGGTTCCGTAAGATATTTGGGATATTTGGGACACAAGGTGTAAAAAAATCAACCAGAAAAAGCTACTTATTTTGCGTACGCTGCCTAGAATAGAACCATAAAATGTTCTAATTAATTGTAGAACTTATAAATATCTACAGGAAAGTTCGCGACACACTATATCTACCTATGTCAAGTAAGGCACAACAAACCATTTTTTTATTTAAAATTCTTGAATATTTTTTTACTACAATTAAAATGCGAGTTTCTTACTCATGCTATTAATCCTTATGAAAATAAATTATTTCATCACTAAGTACAGTTTATGCAGATAATATTTGGTCTTTGAAATGATTAAAATTGGACGTTTGGTTTTGAATTATGGCGAACTTTTAATATTACGATTTCTGCTGCACGGCCCGCTGCGAAGTGGACGTCACCAAGGCATGGATGCGCGTGCGGGAGGGAGTTTAGATCTATGAGTAAGGTACCCGCGCGGCTTATACGCGAGGTCGGCTCCCTACGCAGCGGTCGTGCGCGAAATCTAATAATTTTCGTGTATTTTTTTAGATTTCGTTCTTAAATCTACACCTACGCAAATATTCTTTCAGAGCTAAACAACAGTTCTTTTCAGAGTTAACCAACAGTTCTTTTCAGGACTAACCAACAGTTTCTTCACGGCTAAACAACAGTTCTTTTCAGAGCTACAATATTACACGCTATAACATTTTCTTAAGCATTTGAAAATGCCTAAGAGAGCCAGGTCTCAACTTTCTAAACATAGTTGTCAAGCACGCGCAGAAAAAAATACGTCGTATGAGAGAATCTTCACTGAACGTTCACAACGGCTTTGCTGAACAAAATCAGAGAAACTCTCAGGTACGCGTACGAAAAGTCGAGCGTCGAAACGTTCGCAACACCTTGCACAACAAAATCTGAGAACCTCTGAGTTACGTGCACGAGAGTCGAGGCTGGAGCGTTCCCAACGTCTTCATGAACAAAATGTAAGGACCTCTGACTTATGCGAACGAGAATTAAGTGTCGAGCGTTCGCAACGCCTTGCCGAACAAAGTCCTGAGAACCTCCGAGTTACGCGCGCGAGAGTCGAGAGTCGAGCGTTCGCAACGCCTTAGAGCTCAGGCAGAGAGACAGCATGAAAGTTGTTCACAAATAGAGTTCGCAATCGAATTTTAGCTAAGAGCAACAGACTGGGCTTTCAGATATGATCATTTTGAGCAGGATGATTATGCAAAAAACTGTCCAAACCGGAGTCATGAATAAGATCTGCTTTAACTGCTCTGCCAAGAAATGGGCGGACGAACCTAATGGTATGTGCTGTGCTTCAGGTTAAAGTTTGTCATTAGTACGCCACAACCAATAACAAATCTTTTAACTAATACCCATCCATTATCTGGTCATTTTTTAACAAACATACGTAAGTATTTTTAAAATTGACTTCGTTTGGCGCAGAAGAAATCAGGGAAGGAAATTGTTATGGCCCACTTTTAAAATTGAAGGACAGGTGTATCATCTCATTGGTAGCCTTTTACCACCATCAGGCCAAAACCCACAGTTCTCTTGCAAATATATTATATTTCGGATGCAGACCAGTTATCGTTGCGATCAAGCATCGCAACAACTTTTATAAATAGATTTAATTCACGAATTACAGACCGCTTTTGAATAGTCATAACGTGTATATACTAAGTTTTAAACAAAATTTAGAACTTAACTCCTCAGATAATTTAAAGTTAATTATTCATTCAGATCGTACTCCACAGACAGCACACAGAGGTGGATATAATGCTCCTACTGTAAACGAGGTAGCCGTTCTCTTAGTCGATGAAGACAAAGGTCCCAGAGATATAGTCTTACAATGGCAGAGACGGACAGCTCAAAAGAGTGTCTGAGCTACATCGGTCCTATGATACACTACAGTATCCTATAATGTTTGTGGCAGGAGAAGGCGGTTATTATTTGATTATCCCTTAGCAGGGTTCTGCGCGTAATAAAAACTGTTTCGTGGTGTGAAATTTTATGCATTTAGATTAGTGTTTAGAACTAACTCTTTTAATCCGTTACATTATTACAAAGACTTATTTAAATCAATATTGTGTGACATAGCGAAAATGATATCGGAAAAGTTAAATTATATTTCACGGAATCAACAGACTGAGGGCTGATGACTACATTCATCCCGGAGATGCCTTAAATCATGACGCAAATGTTTGACCCATCAAATATCAGTCAACATGTCATTTTGCCGTCGTCATTACGGATTCTACGCGTTTCATGCACGAGAAAACGCAGGACGCGATGACGTACGTCCAAAATTATGATAGACCTGACTTATTTGTCACTTTTACATGTAACCCCGAATGGCCTGAAATTAAAGCGGAGCTGCTACCAGGACAACAGTCCTTTCGACCGTCATGACATAATTTCACGTTTATTTCATTTAAAGATGAAGAAATTCATCAAATTATTTGTCAAAAAACAGATATTCGCTAAAGTAAAATGTTATATGGCAAGTGTGGAGTGTCAAAAGTGCGGTTTACCTCATTGTCATTTGCTGTTCTGGCTAGAACACTAAAACCCAACCAGATGAGATCGACAGTATCATAGTTGCGGAGCTACCCGATCAACAAATTGATCCGGTACTACACGACATTATAACTAAAAATATGGTACATATACCCTGCGGAGAACATAATTTAGCTGCATCATGCATGAAGAACGGCGTCTCCACAAAAATATACACTCATATACGTTTCATGAACGATACCCAGACCTTAGAGAAAGGGTATCCAGTTTATCGTATGATATCAGTAACTATACAGAATAAGTTTTGATGAATAAAAATACTTAAATTTTTCATGTTTTTGTTATTTTTAACTTCCGTCATCGTTTTACAGCGCTCCATGCTTCTACTACTTATACACTACATCCTCAAAATACTTATAATAATGTATTCATTTTATTTTTTACTGAAATAATTTTTAAAAAGAATTTATGTAGCAAAACAACGATTGCCGGGTCCACTATGTATAATAACATGGTTCATACATAGAGAACCACTGATAATTTCAAGTCGTAAATAAACACATTTTTTGCGCTTATATTGCAAACGCTAGATAAACTCTACGAGATAGATCAAAAATAATGTTCTAAGTTAAAATGTAGGGACATCGCGGTTGCGGCGGGTACCGGCTGGCCGGAGCGCGGCACGGCGCGTGCACAATGAATTCAGCGGTGACATCCATCTATCTTTCTGATATAAGAAGTTGTAAACAAAATAGAATCGTAAGAAATCATAAAAGACGCTAACGAAGTAGCGGGCGGGTCGCTAGTTTTAGATAAACTTATTACGATTCACATAATTTCACGAATTACATAATTCACGTGATCTCCGATTGGAACATTTCTGAATTCAGAAATTAATGAAAGAGAAAACGTATCATTTGAGATATGACGCGAGAGATTTAGATTGCCTGCAATATCTAAATTCATTATTGATTGAACTCTGGACTGTTACACAATGTTATTAAGTTTTCTAGTTTATATATCCTTGCTTCAATAGTAAAGTGCTATAGATTTTTACTTTATATATATACATGGACGTGACGTTACGATTCGGACATTTACCATTGTTATATATAAAAAAACCTTCAGGAACTTACAAGTTAAATCATTAAGTCAACCTTCATTGCAGTTTAGCCCATTTTGGCTACTTATATTAAAAAATATATGTAACTAGGAAACCTGAAAATTGACATTCTGCTAATTTTGTTTAAGTTGACGCACCGCGATTCTCCAGGAAATGCCGACATTAATATTCTCCTGCGCTTATGCCTGTGGTGTGTTATTTAGTGCTATTGGTTTCTGATTAGTGAAATTCCTTGGGTTAATTCTCAGGTTGACATTTTAAGTGGCAGTTTATTTTCACGTGTTAGAGCTTTAAAAATATTCTCCATTTATATTGTATGTAAGGGTTTTGACCTAGAAATAAGGTTAAATTTTTCTGCTAAAATTGTTTAAAGCTTACTAATTATTTTTTGAATGTTAATAAAATTTTAATCTTACACTATTAGAATATTCACTACACACACTATTGGTCCATTCCTGTATTTATCTGACACTAAATTTTGACGTCAATGGGACACCCTTCTACTTTGAGACATACTCGGTTGTTGTAAGTAAAGAAATACTATAACTGACTTATAAACTATTTTAAGTGTCTTTATAGAACCCTTTAGACATAACTGGAAGGAATTGCTTTCACGAATAATCTATATAAAAAATGCTGCAATTTATTTATGCTTTAAATCATTCACAAGCATGAAGTATAAAGGTTTCTAACCTCCCCAGGTAGGCCTGCACCATAGCTATTTTTCTATCAAAAAGTTTAGATACTAGTTTGGAATTTAACTATAAACTAACCAGTAGATATAAAAAACATGAGTTATATTAAAATTTGACTTGTCCTAACAATAACTATGGATTTTTTATGTCGCTAACAACAAATAAAGCTATTGTATTTTTACACATTTCAGCAAAATTGCATCTTTTTAAATCGAAAACTAGTAAACCAGTTTATTAGGACTAGTTCTCTAAGTAGGAACATCCGTACTCTTGAGTGCTCTCAATATATTATGCAATTAGATTACATGCATCTCCGGTTCAAAAGTAATTGCAACATTTAATTACTTCAAACCATACATGAAAGTTCAATAGTAAAATGAGATTGGTTTTAATTTAGTAAAATATTAACATACATTTTAGTTTTAAAATGTAATAATTTAGTTTATAGGTAAAGAGTCCCATACTTACGAAAATCCAAGACGATTATTCTATGAACCTTAGCAATATACAGTAACAAGTTGTACATACTGCTGACTATTTTAAGTTCAACTACACCAAAAACGCAGTAAAAATGATTTTTCGTGCGTATGCTGTATTTTCACCAGACATGGTGTAATACTATCACATTCCAAATGGGAATACCATGAGATTTTAATTTATCATAGGCTTCTTTTATCACACTAGTATTTCAGATAACGTTACATCCCGAGCGTTGCGACAGAACGAATTATCGTAAAATATTAAAGTAACCGGTTTCCCAATAACGTTTTAACTTAAAATTAAGAACTGTTTAAACATATATTCATAAACCTCTTTAATTACAGTGTGTCAAAATCATAGGTTTAGTATTCTATTCACGAGTTGTTCAACTATATAATATATAAACAAATTACGTTAAATATGGCACACATACTTCACAAACTGAATAGCATAACAAAAGGATTGTTATTAAAATGCTATTTGAATGAGCATGCGTTGAAATGGAGCAGCTACCTTTGCAAGGCCGTATTATCTCAACATTTCGTTGTCTTTTTAAATATTTAAACACTCATGCCTTATGCTCTCAGTAGGGGTTTTAATAGGGTTGCAATTACTAAGATGAACTTTATATTTCGATTTTTAACTTTTCGAAATTTACCTCACTGTCTTATGCTTTCATCACAAAGAGTATAGATTTTCAACGATTCTAATATTGACGAGATATTCACTGAAAGAGAAGATATTACGAGATATTCTGTTTTAAATGTAAAAACAGAATCAGTGATAAACGAGAAGTATTCTGTCATTGTTAAAGCTGTATCCCCCCCCCCACCCCCCCCCCCCCCCACCCCCCCCCCCCCCCACCCCCCCCCCCCCCCACCCCCCCCCCCCCCCACCCCCCCCCCCCCCCACCCCCCCCATAAATAAGTAAAATAACATATGGTCTGAAGATCAAATACTTATTAAAGAACTTTTAACATTGAGTAAATTTGTAAAAGTGGCCAAAGCCCGATACGTTTAGCGATACTGAATGTACTTCCCTGAGCGATAGATGCTGAAAAAATCTAATTTACGTCATTCTGTTTTTCTGCGTGTCGATCTGTTTGCTAAATATCTGAGAATGGAAATGGCCTATAGACTTTTAATTTGGCATAAAGTGTGATTTCTGTATAGGAAACACTCAGTTCGATAATTCATTGCGGTTACGGGAAAATCGCAGCATAAATACATTTATATATACATAAATAGCCTATAAACTTAGTATACTTATATGATATTTTTATATACAATATAGTAACACATGTAGCCTAATGAAATGACCATTACATACATAATGTGATGTACTTATACCTAGTAATATAACATATTTATTAACTTGATATACTGTTGCTTCATAATTAGAAATCTATTAACCACACAATGTATATTAATTTTATTATTTTTTAACCTCCGTATATACTATTGTTCCCTAAATTGAAGACATTAGCACGAAAACATGTTGAGAATGTTACAATCTATGAATTTTGGGTTATAGACAATATATTTAGTACCTTTAGTCACACGATTTTGAGTTTTATATTAAAAACTGTGTGTTGAAAATCACTTTTATAATCTGAAAAAGTTTTATAAAGCAATTAAATGATGATTAAGAGCAAGTCGTGAAAGATTATTATATTTACAATGACTGAAATAATAATAAAGTTCAATTGCTGACGAAATACAATAAGTTATTTTTACTGTTGGTACAATTAATGAAAGATGACTCAGCCTCCAATAAAGTATTTTCTCACCGAATAGCCATTAAATGCTATAAAGTTCGGCAAGATTGGAGGAGGCCGGAACAATCAGTCCGCTAATCTCTGGTTCCGGCGAAGCGCACAGCCTTAGTAATCAAGTTAGAGCTACAGACGTAATCGTGTGGATTCTGTTTGCCTCTTCACAGATTTATCATCCCTCCCTTTGTGCCACAAAAGGTTACTTGAAATTGTAAGTTTTAGTAATAAATAAGCAAGAAAAACGTTAATGACGATATCCTGCAAGATATATTTACTAATATTTCTTGTTGTAAACCGCTTTAACCTGTTTTCTATTATAGGTATGTACATTTTTTTATCAGAAAATAACGTTGCAACTACTGGCAATAACGATGCAATAATTTTTTAAGCCTAAAAAATCAGTTTATTACAAGATAAGAAAATGCTAGTTTTAAAAGGGATTATTAAAACTTTTGCTTGTTTAAAAATGCAGAGAAAATGTGAAAGATTAGGGAATAATTTTAAATAAAATTTAGTTATAAACGTTTTATTACCAAAACCTGTTTTATACTACTCTAGAGTCGAATGTAGAAATAAATATATTGTTTACATTACAAATTATCCACATATTATTATATGTACCGTATACACATTTTATTAAAATATACATACATATAGTATATATATGTATAGTATATATAAACTACATATACATATAGTATTGTATACATATACATTTACATAAATAGAATAAAAAGTTATAATATATTATATTAGTATTAAAATATAACTTCAATTTCACTTATAATATAACCTAAAGTACAGTAAAAACTAATAACGGATATTTACTGATTAGATATTAATTATATTTAAACCACAAATTCTTTATAAAATTATTTTATATTGTATTATATATAATTGGAAATCACCACCTTTGTTATAAGGTAATAACTGGTTATAATGATTTCCGAAAATGGTTCACGTATTATATAGAGCGATAACGTATTAAAATCTCTATTGAATTATTGAATATTCTTATATAATTATTTAGTGTCGTATATTTTTTTTATCGTATGAAAATAAACATGATATAATAATAATTATATACATAAAAATCAATATTAACAGAGTTTATCAGTTACAACGTTTCTGATTTACAATTAATACATATAAAAAAGATAATTTAAATAAAAACATTTAAAATAACAGTTAAAATTGAGAATTAGTATTCTTAAGCTAAATTTCATCCTAAACGCATTCCAAATTTAGTATGTAAAGTCGAGAGGTTGAACAAAAGTTAAGACATTATGGAGGCAGCTTATACAATACGGGATCTATAGAAAAAAGACTTTACCTACCTAATTACTGCATCAGCCCGTGAAAAGTGTAACTTCCGATTATGATGGTTGCTCTATTGCGCTATGTCTTCCCGGTCTCTCTCTAGTACTGAGCTTCCAGATGGATAGATAGCCACACAATCGAAAGGTCTAAAATTGAAAAAAATCATATAGCAGTGAATTATTTACTACATGCACTTTAAATGTAACACCACCCAAACAGATTAATTAACGAGGTAACATTTACAGATGAATTAAGCCACAGGCGAGTAAAATCATATTATACATGAAATAAAGTATAATTCATGAAAATATATTAAGGAACAAAAAAAACATTATACTCGATTTATGTGCTATATGACTGATACATTTCTGACTTCAGAAATCAAATGAGAGAGAAACATGTTTTGAGATATGACGCGAGAGATAGATACACGCTTGATTGCTTGCAATACCTGAATACGTTACTGATTGGATCTGAGTCTGTAGTGAATATATTCTTGCTTCAATCGTAAGATGTTATTGAATTTTACTAGAAAAAAACACTGTATTTTATTGTTTTTATTGTTGTAATTTTTTAAAGTCATAAACGAATTATTATTATCTATAATATTGCATAATTTTTACTGTATATTTCACCAGAATGGTTTTTCTAAGTTATACATGTGATATACTATTTTGCGGATGATTATTCAACGTTTATAATATTTTTCAAGTGCATGAACAATAAATTATACTACCGTTAATTAATAACACCTCAAGGCTTTTCAAGTAGTTATTGTTTATATATGCTATGACTTTAAAACTGCCTTTATATACTTGGATATTTATCCCTATATTAATACTTTTTACAGAAGTAAAACGAAGTGAAATTCTAGAACGAATAAAAATATTAATTGTAATGCAAAAACTTTCTTGATAAAGCCACTGAACACTCTAAATGTAATATAATTTATTTGATTTGAAGCATGGGCTGTTCTGTTAAGACTTCTAGAGTAAAAAAAGCATTCTCATTAAGTTTGTTCTCAAAAGTTGGTAGTGTTAAAACCGAGAGACTACCACAAAAAAATCATTAAAACTCTAATAACCAACCAATTTCAGAACTCACTGTAATTAAGTCAAGTTTAATTTGTTTACTTGAAAGGAGAAGTAATTTGCATTTTGTTTTAAAATAGAGATGAAAGGAGCAGTGCTGCATACATAATTATGTTAAATATAAATTGAAAGCTCTTTTGACTTTTCTTATGGAGAAATACATATGTTATTATATTGCAAACGATATTTTGCCCTTACCGAGAAGGAAACGTGAAATTTAACTCATAGAAAAATAAAAAAAAATTAAATAATTAAAAATAAGATTTGTCAGTATGGTTTGTATTTTTATTGAAGTGTATTTTATCAGGATTTTCCGAAAATCCGGCAAAATCCAACACAATGATAAATGCTTTACTACATTAAGTAATTTTAATATTGTTTTAAATGTATTCTACATTATAGTAGAGAGTAACCATAACTCAAAAACCGTAACCGTAATTAATAACGTGTGTATTGTTTAGTTATGTAATGGAAAGTAACGGCCATATAACATTTTTGGAAATAAATGTAATATGTTTTATTAATTGTTTCATATTCAGGACTTTTGTACATTTTGCATCCCAGTTATCAATATTCTATTGATGTATTACATATTCTACTAAAAATTTAAATACTTGTATTGCTTTATATCTATTTATAGTTGTGTCGAAGTGCTACATTTGTATACTAATAATAATACGGATAATAAAAATTATCCACAAACTTTTTCAACAAAATCCTAAATAAAAAATTAATCTACAAAATATAAAATGTACTCTTAATAACTTCCTCTCACTGTTCCATTTTTCGATTAAAGATATAGATAAAACCTATTTTTCAGAATGATTTAGAAGTTTGTACTGTATCAGGATCCGTTCATTACGGTTTGATGTTTGTGGATGAGATCAGCCTGAACATAATATCCATATATTAACTACTACATAAACCTAATATCCAGAGCTTACACATAAAGCAATGACGTGTAATAAAAGAGCTTGTTAAGTCAAAAGTGATATTAATAAATTTATGAAAGCTACAGTGCATATTTTATCTCTTTTTAAAAACAAAATTAAAATTAAACATATTTACAAATAACAAAATAAACTTGCCTCAATAACAATGGGTTCTAAAATTGGTTGAATATTAAAATGTTTTTGGAGCATTTTTGTACTGATCTCCCTGTTTCAACATCTCCGGCGTTTAAAGTCTAACCTAAAGTACAGCTTGAATATCATAGTACTTCATTATGTGGAAAAATGTTTAATTTCAAATAATGACTAAAAATGTAAATTATTTACACTTAAATTAGTTTATAACTCCCTAATTTTACTCTAAATAATAATTTCAAATTTAGATTTATGAATGAACTGGATGTTCCAATATTGATATCAAGGAATTTTTGAGCTTACTAGGGGAGTAAAATAAAGCGCTTTCTTGTACGGACACCATTTTAGAAAAATTAAGGAACGCCTGTCCGTTTCCTTAGAGATACTGATCTGCAAGATTGTGTAGATTTTGTTTACATTACTTAAGATAATATACAGTATATATGTTAGCTGGTTTTCACAATATCGTGCGGACACACAACATCAATTAAATTTGTCCAGCCTCTCCAGTGATAGTCTTCCTTAACACTCAGTTAATACATAAAGATACATTATAATGCTTGATTTTGATACGTATTTTATTATAGCGTTCTTTAGTTCTTTAAAATAATTTAATTATAAATTTAGAAAAATAACATTTAATCATAAATTTCGAATATACCTGAATTTGTAGGTCTTAAAATGAACTATGGACGTGCAGGTAACTTTAAATAAAGTAAAAATATTTAATATTAATAATAAACGATACAGTTTTTAATGTAAATAACTGCTAATCCTTAAATAAATATCAAAAGAAAGTATTCGGTTGCTAATAACAGAAATAAAATGTAAAACTCGCATACACTATCACCATTCTATAGTTCATTGCCGATATAGGTCATTATTAAAAATGGAATTAATTAGACCGATAATTTACAGCAGATAAATCTTTTTCAGAGAATTTAATACAGACTGGGAACCACTCGATAGTTTTTTTTTTTGTTCAAGCGTTAACGGATTATATATAATAAAATGTGGTTAGTTCAATAGTTGTCACAACAAAAATTGCTACTGAATACTTGACTCTCACATTTCAAATGTTTACGTCAAGTTTTAGGTAGATAATGTGATGTAAAGATTTAAAGCAGAAATACTCCAGCCGTTTTTTGGTTTTGCGACAAATCAAGTAGGATATAGGAAATAATCCTTGCTCTTGGGCCCTATCCTTACGTTATTGCCGATAAGATGAAATTAGGTGATTGAACTGAAGCGATCAGTTAAGTATAGTGTGAAGATTCGCATTTTGCATTACTTATTACATAATCATATCAATTCGAAAAAGGTCGCGCTATAAAATAACTGTATTAAATTACTAGTAGCCCGTCTTATGTAAATAACATAAACGTTGCAAAGTAAAATACAATTTTTAAAGATCTAAACTATTACATTTTGTTATGGATTTCAGATATTTCAAAATTGAAAACAACCCGAATATTAAGAGGAATATAACAGGTATATGAAAAGGAGATTGTTATTATCCCAGCTAGGACGCTAAAAGGCAGTAAAGCCTTTCGAAAATCAGCACAAGGTCTGACTCTATAAGGTTAGAGAGTGTATAATAATAGTGTGGCTACTGGCATTATCCTGTTGTGTTAATGTTGTTTCCCCCTCAAAACATAATTCTGTGCCACATTTTTTAATTAAGTCAGAGAATCCAACAAAATTTTTCAGACATAATTTTACAAAAATTTAAGAAAACATACCTGTGATTAATTTTTTTAACTTTAAAACTACATATTTTTACCTAATTACTATCATGTTTGTATTGAATACTGGTAATTTCCTTGAAAATAAGTATAATGATAATGATACTAGGATTTCAGGCTATTTCCATTATTATATGTTAGAAATTGTATAACACATTTGGGTTGTTGTGCATTGGGTTATGCAAATAGTTATACAAATGTTATACATCGGGTGTTATATTATGTAACATATAACGATGAAATATTTTGAAATCTTGTTATATTTTCAAAGAGAGGTAATTATTTTTAGGTTTCACTTTTAAGTAAATTATATTCCTTATAATACTTTTATATCAAGCTAAATATAATAATTATAAAAAAATCCAAATATCTAGTGTTATAAATTCCTTAGTTTTGTTGCAAAAGAAACCAAAATTATGATATATAAAAAATGTGTGTTAATAACGAATAACATAACGAATAATGCTATAAAACGGAGTCAAATGATCCGACAATACGTAACGAAACAACAGAAATTCTTTGCGGGCACTTCAGCAATTCCAAAATCAATATGCTTCTTCTTGGAGCAAGAGGGACCTATTTATAATGTCTTAGTTGTCTGGGACTTGTTTATCAGGAGTTTTAATAAGGACCTGCCGGGTCCTTATTAATCACAATTCAAAAATAATATTTTGGTTTTACATACATATATATATATATATATATATATATACATACATATATTATGTATATATGTAATATATATATGTATATATATATATATATATGTAATATATATATGTATATATATATATACATACATATATACGATATTTATATAGGAAACCTGCCAGATTCGGAAACAGGCCATGAATTTCAGATGCTGTCACATGTTGAAACCATTGTCTTTACGTCAAACCATCAATATTGACTTATTTTGAAAGATTGTGATCTCAAAATGTGGTCTACGCTACGTCACGTCGTCCAAGATATATTGATTGAAAACTATTAATGTCTTCCTTCCAAAAAGTTACGAGTTCTAATCGCACTGAATCCTGAATACCTAATAAAATGGTTTTCTCCTACAGTGTAATGCATTTCAATACAGAAAGTAAGCGAATCTTCTCCTTCAGATTGATTCGACATTCGATTCCTGTTTCTCTATGTTAAATAACGGCCAAAAATACTGCCAATGAGCTTGAAATTCTGCATGGAGTTGCGAAACCTACTTCTTAATTTTATTTCAGGACTCATTAAATCCTTTTTATCATTATCTATTGTTAATTATTATAAAACAATATTTTGTTAATATTAGAGTTCTCATTAACACCATACCAACATATCCCATTATCCATGAATCCTAAATGTAATTATAAAAGAACTTAATTTAATTTAAGAACATACAACTTTACGGTAAAATTTGTGTTTCGAAAAGTGTCCCATATCCCCTTTAAAGCTCTAAAGGAATTAATATTTTCTTTTTAGTACATAACCTCAATTTTAAAATTCAAATTACTCAGCCCTTGTCAAGGAAATAAGACTAAAAACAAATATAATTTCGAGCTTCTGCGGGAAGAATTCACTTACGCTTTTTCGTAATTTACTGCATTTAGTACTTAGTACTAATAAGTAAAGGTCCCCCGTGATTTGAAAGGATGCACAAACATTTTTTAAACCGTTGAATTGTAAACTATGTAATAGCACGAATTTTTCTGCTTATGGTTTCCCCTGCATGAGCATATTAACAGAAGCACTTTTTAGAAAATTATAATAACAAGCAAACGAGTCAGCGTTATTGGATTACTCATTTATTACTTTATTACACGGAGTCTATGTTCTTCACGTTCTCAAAAATATTTATTAAAGTTAACTAAAAATATAGGACGATCATCGTGTCATCATGTAGCCATGGGGCATTGCATGCGAAATTTCAAGTCTTTAGTTGTTTAAATTTTTGGAATTACTGGTGTACAGACAGACGTGCAGACAGAGAATCAAATAGGAAATAATTTTTTAAATCCCACATGTAGAAAAATGTGTGTTGATATTCTGAATAATAGGTTTCAATGACGATCACCAAAATCTCTAAACATTTTTATGCAAAATATAAAGTCTTCAGATTAAATCTTTCTTGAAGATTTGAGGATTGTTAGACTAAATGTGACTATGTAAAATTTAATGTTATGATGTCATATTATTGTATTCAGTTTGTTTAAAAATGTATTTTGTTCTTCATTATTCTCGTTGCATTATGTTTACCATTAAGGCCAATGCTTGGTAATGTTCAGCCAAATACACGGAGTTATATGTCCCATCATCGAAATCGGTATAGCTTATAAATAATTGAATCTTCATGCAAATTTCAAGCCTACAGAGAATTTCTTTATAGATATATCGCACGTACAGACAGATATCCAATTTTTGTATCCCTTCGAGAAATGTTCTGTCAAAACTATACCAAATTAAACGTGTTGTGTTTGACCTTGTTGACAGTATCATTGCTTATTGTCTTACATGATTAAAGTTACATAATGGTTTATAGTAATCATTTTTTTATTATTATATGTTTCAAACGTAGTATATAATTTAAAGTAAGAATAAAGAACATGTTGTAACCAATTAATGCTGTTATATCAATGTCAATGGAGTATGTGATGTGTTAAGTCTTAGAACATCATATGATTGTACACAGTTTCTATGCAAAGTCATTTATTCTTAGATTTTCTCGTTGCATAATGGTTATCCTTATAGCCAATATAGTATACTAACGTTGAAAAAATCCAATGGAGTTATTATCGAACTCAATGTTGCCTGTAAATAATAGACTTTATACAGATTTTAAGTCTCTAGAGTGGTCTATTTTGAGGATGATTTTAATGTTTAATTTGTTAGCACCTTCACTGTGATACGAGTAATTTACCTACATTAAAACAACCTAGTGTCTCTCTACTTATCAGTAGTAAGTTGCGTACGAAGCAGGAAATGTGATAGGTACTTGCCTCAAATCTCAGGAAAATTTTTAGTAACGATAGAAACACCTTATATTTAAGTTATTGCTAAGTTTTCATAATAAAAAATTATTAAGAGTCGCTGAGTAAAACATAATTAAATTGAAACCACGGTACTATGAATCATAGGACAAAATTATATAAATATATCGTGTGCAATCGAAAGCATTCTACATTAAAGGTGAACCAATACACTAATGATGTATTGGGGCGAGAAGGAAGCCGAAGGCTAGCGGTTGCTAAGAGACGCCACAATGTCGTTGTGGCAAGCTCTTAATCTAAACAAGTTTCTCTCAAAGCCTACTCATCTCAATTCAGCATTATCATAATGTCCCTTCCATTCTCACTGTTAGATGTTGGAAGAACCACAAAGAAAACGGAGTTAGTCTTTCATGTTCCTGGAACAATTTCGATTGTTACAACACAAATGCTTAAACTTATTTTTCATATACAGGTACTTTTAATATTGTTTGTGAAGTGTTTTTAATGAGTATTTTAATATTCTGATTGAAGAGATCATTCAAATTCCAGATAACACCGAATATTTGTGGTTACTCAGACCTTAACCTCCTTAAGTAGTCTTAAACAGAATATGTAAGGCTAAATGTTATGTTAAAGAGAGATAAATTGTCATAAAATTTTAATTATGTTGTTTATAAGAAGTTTAACAAAACATAAATATGTATTCTAAATTATTGTTATAAATGGAATAAGAATTCCATATTATAAGGACATCAGCAACACGAGTTTTTGTAATTATGTGTTTTAAGCTAAAAATAAATAATCTAGTAAGATTTAAACTGGAACTCTAGAATCCCGTGTAGCAGGGGTGTGTGATAAGATTTATTTACCATCCACGATCTATAATGTAATAGCTGTTGATTGATATAAAATAAGTATATAAAATAGCAGTTTTAGATATCCAAAACTGCCGTACGAAAATTATCTTAATAATTATATAAAAAGGGCAAAGTCCTCTCAAACATACTTTCTCAACCCTAATAAATCAAAGTTCCCAATTGTTTACACGTATGTGCCTTGACTTGAATAAGGAACTATTTCTTAAAGATTAAACATCAATAAAGGGTTCAAATAGGTTTGGATACGGTAAAAAACCTATTATTTGATATGTCAACACTACGCAGTCCTTGAATGGTAAAATGCTACCTATTATGTTCTCAAAAGAGTATTGTAACCTTAAATTCCTTAGATCGTAAGTGGTTTAAAATCCAGAGTAGTCTCTTTTTGGGCGAATTCACCTTTTAAAACCAATGTATGTATATACGCTCTTAATTGGGACAACGAGGCACATGCTAGTATTCTGCCGGAAATAACTTAGGTTTTAAGTATAGTAAGATATTCGGACGTAAACGCTTTTTGCCGAAGAATATTTTTCAGCCGAACGTATGTATATATTTTACAAAATAGAGTTGATTAGTCTTTACATAACCGTGATATCTGTGTTTTTCGTGTTTATATAAGTTTTAATATCAAAATATAGTTCTATTTGGAAGCATATTTTTATCGTAGTAATCAGTGTTGAACATTATTGTTTATTGTAGTATCTCTAATATAAAGGAATACGACGTTTTCCAATATCACTTTTTTATTTTGAGCAAGGCCTTTCTGGATCAAAGATTCCATCATCAGGCACTTCACAAATTATCAAATGTTTACATTTTTTAAGCCTGATGATGGAATCTTTGATTCAGAAAGGCCTTGCACAAAATAAAAAGTGATATTAAAAATGTTATATTCCTTTATATTAGTGATACTACAATAAACCGTTTTTCCAATGCTCCAAGATTCTACATTATTGTTTATATCAAATTGGCTAAAATAATAATACAATTATAATTAATTATGAATTAATTATATAAGAATACAGTTATATTTTACTTCTGTGCAATAAATCGAAAAAAAATATATTTGGAGTGATGCTCTTACTTTTAAAGGAACTTAAAGAAAATAATAACAGCATAATTTTATTTTTATCAACTAATCCTAATATGTGTCTAAGTAGAAAACACGTAAGCTAAGAAGACTTTTTTACTGAACATTCAATTTGGTTGTCTACATAAAAATCGTAGCTGTAACAAAATATTAATAATACCTTTTTATAAGGTCCTTAAGATCTTATATCATGTATCAACATTTTAAAGTATAACTGTCTTATCACAGAAAATAAGGGATAGAGGACCAATAATAAATGGTTCAAGAACTATCTCAAGCAATGTAGCAAATTACGTTAAAGGCCATGTGAATACATTTTAAAATATAATATGCAGTCTCAAAAGTCTCAAAAAGTACAAAAAGACTCAAACCGGGGTATCTTACTTGCCGGGTGATCATGTTACCACCACACAGATTCCTTACGTTTTATGATTTATTTTTTTGTATTTTACCGTTTCTGTCACATATATGTTTAAATAAGTAAAATAACATATGGTCTGAAGATCAAATACTTATTAAAGAACTTTTAACATTGAGTAAATTTGTAAAAGTGGCCAAAGCCCGATACGTTTAGCGATACTGAATGTACTTCCCTGAGCGATAGATGCTGAAAAAATCTAATTTACGTCATTCTGTTTTTCTGCGTGTCCATCTGTTTGCTAAATATCTGAGAATGGAAATGGCCTATAGACTTTTAATTTGGCATAAAGTGTGATTTCTGTATAGGAAACACTCAGTTCGATAATTCATTGCGGTTACGGGAAAATCGCAGCATAAATACATTTATATATACATAAATAGCCTATAAACTTAGTATAATTATATGATATTTTTATATTCAATATAGTAACACATGTAGCCTAATGAAATGACCATGACATACATAATGTGATATACTTATACCAAGTAATATAACATATTTATTAACTTGATTTACTGTTGCTTAATAATTAGAAATCTATTAACCACACAATGTATATTAATTTTATTATTTTTTTATCCTCCGTATATACTATTGT